>NC_047679.1:5194867-5253027 GCF_011762505.2 Arvicanthis niloticus
TTTTGTTAGAAATCAAGCCAAGCTCCTCTTTCTTGCTTCTCTTTCACTTTACCCATCTAGCTTTTCCTCGTGTCACATTGTAATGCAAAGCCTTCACTAGATTCATCTACTCTGTCTTCCATTTCTAGCCTCCTGACATGAGTTAACTAAATTTCCTTTATGGCTCTCTAATATTTAAAGGGCACTACAAGACATCAGCAACAGCTTATCACATAGCTGTTGTGTGTATTAAATATGCTATGAGAAAAAAAATCTCTGTCTCCTCTATAATACATGTCTATTGTATACATGAATGCTTCAAACTCTATTAGTTACTACACACCACACACCACACACACATATATATATTCGTATATGTATATATACATTTTAGATAACATAATATATAAAATATGCATTGATATATAATTTTCCTTGGCCAACTCATAAATTATTCTTATTCAAACAATTTCATCTATTTCCACATACTTAGTAAGATGACTATTCTAATGATATTTTTTATGTTATTCTTTTTTTTAAAATTTATTTATTAATATGAAGAAAATGTAGCGGTCTCAGACACACCAGAAGAGGGCCATCAGATCTCATTACAGATGGTTGTGAGCCACCATGTGGTTGCTGATGTGAACTCAGGACCTCTAGAAGTGCAGTCAGTTGCTCTTAACCACTGAGCCATCTCTCCAGCCCCCTAATGATATTTTTAAACATAGTTTTATTGTGAACATTTTTTAACATACTCACAAAGAAATCTTTTTATATATCTGTTGTCTAACTTCAAAAATTAGAAATATATAGCAAATTATATTTCATTTATATCCCTGACTCTTTCATTTATTCATTTCCTATTGGATTATTTTGAGTAGATCCATGACTTTATAATATGTTTAAGTATCCATGATCACCAAGAGATCAGAACCTGTATATCTTGCCTTTTTTGTTGCACTAAAAATGTGTCCTTTTGACTTAGATTGATTCATCAATGGTATATATAGTTTTGTATTCTCTACCTATAAGGAGATCTGTATTTGGTAATATAAATGTAATAATTCTTTCTTTCTTTCTTTTCTTTCTTTCTTTCTTTTTCCTTTCTTTTCTTTTTCTTTCTTCTTTCTTTCCTTGAGACTGCATGATGTTAAAAATATCTGATTTACTCCTTTAATAAAAAGTGTAACAGGCTTCCTCTCTGACCATATCTTCAACAGATCATTCAGATCTTCCCCTCTCAGCTTCCTTCCCCCACCTAAACCCTTTGTCCCAACCCTCAACTCCAACAGACACTCTCATGCAAACCCATAGCCATACTGACAAAGGAAGCAAGTAGGTTAACAGCAGATCTTCACCTTTTCCTCCTTTCCTCCAATTCAATCTCCGTCTTCTCCCCAGCTCTGTGGCAGACTCCTTTCCCTCTATGTACATTTTCAGCAGATTGACAGGTCTTCTCATCCATCAATATTATTCCTCACTCACCTTGACCAAGCCTTCAACTACAGCAGGCATTCCACAGGAACCCATTAGCCAAGGCTGCCAGGGAAGCAAGTAAGCCAGTAATGCAGGTCAGATCTTCATTCTCTTTCCTCCCCTTCTAATCCAATCTTCTCTCTCATCCCTAGCTCTGTCACAGTCCTACCTGTTGTACCCACCTCTAATTCTGCCCCATTCCCAGAAAACTAAGTAGATCCTTGTGGAAGACCCGCTTTCTTCCATCCTCTGGACTCCAATGTCACTCCTATCTGTTTCTCTGCAGCATCCCAAATCCTAAGTGACAGTTTCTAGTACCTTGAAGCATATTCAACTCAGAACATCCAGTGGCGCACACCTGGCAGGGCTCCAGAATCCCCTACCAGGCAAACACATGACCACCACATTCTCCTAAGAGCCCAAAGAGAACAAGCATAAACCAAGGAACAAACATTCACTCAACAAAGACAAAACCAGGTTCAGCAACTAGGTTTACAATAATCCCCAATCCTTGATTCCCGGACAATATGTAAAACTCAGTAAAAAACAGCTAAGACAATTTATTCCACTGGAGCCTAGCAACTCTGCTATAGGAGATCATTGAGAAATTCAACATAGCTGAAGCACAAAACAAAGACCTTAAAGACCCTTTTATGACGCTAGGTGGTAATGGGGCATGCCTTTAATCCCCAGCACTTGGGAGGCAGAGCTGTCTAAAGACTATGATTTCAAGGCTAGGCTGTCTACAGGTCACCAAGTTTCACTACAAAGCAAGTCTACATAAAGAAACCCCGGCCAAGAAAAGATAGTAATATGATAGAGGTCCATAAAAAGAAATAAATAAATCCTTTAAAGAAACCTGTGAACATGACAAACAGTGGGAGAAATTGAATAAAACAGTAAACAATTCAAAATCTAAAACTAGAGATAGAATCAATCAATCATAAAACCATTTCTGATTTCAGTTGTACTGTTTTGGTTTTGGTGTTTCTTTGTTTGTTTGGTTGGTTTGTTGTTAAACTTTTATGTTGATCAGGGGATTTTAAACATTTATGTTGATCAGGGGACTTTAAACATTTATGTTGATCGGGGACTTGAGTTGAAAACCTAGACATAAATCTACATACATATGACACCTGATTTTTGATACAGAAGCCTCAAATACACACTGAAAAAGGACAGTGTCTTCAAAAAGAGTGTTGCTCACATTAGTTTTGTCCACATACAGAAGAATGCAAACATTTTTCATACTTAATTGCCCTGTACAGCACCCAACTCCTAATGGACTAAGACCTCAATATAAGACCAGATGCATTGAACTGTAGAATAGATATGACTTCAATTAAACAAATGACAACTCAAGTTGACAAGGACTCAGCTACTTTGTGGTAGCAAAACTAGCATGGGCAAGTATGGGGGTTTTCTCATGAAGGCAGAATCACTCTACATTAAGATATAGCTATACCACTCTTGGACATACACCAA
This sequence comes from Arvicanthis niloticus, assembly GCF_011762505.2. NCBI lineage: Eukaryota > Metazoa > Chordata > Mammalia > Rodentia > Muridae > Arvicanthis > Arvicanthis niloticus. The sequence goes on from NC_047679.1 coordinate 5,197,811, forward strand.
AGGATGGTCATTCTATTACAGAGACATCTGCTCAACTATATTCATTGCAGCTGTATTAATACTATCCAGAAATGAGAAATAACATGATATCCCTCAATATATGGTGGATAAAGATATGTGGTACATTTACAAATTGAAGTATGACTCAACTGTGGAAAAATGAAATCATGAAATTTGCAGATAAATGAGTAAAACTAGAAAAAAAATTCTGAGTGAGGTAAACCCTTCTCGCATGACGAATATGTTATGTATTCACTATATTAGATGTTACCTCTTTACTTTTTATTTTATTATTGGATATTTTATTTATTTACATTTCAACTGTTATCCCCTTTCCCAGCTTCCCCTTCATAAGTCCCTCTATCCCATCCCTCCCTGCTTTTATGAAGATGCTCCCCCACGCACCCTCATACTTCTACCTCATCGCCCTAGCATTCCCTACAATGGGCATCAAGCCTTTCACAGAACAAGGGCCCCCCCTCTCAATGATGTAAGATAAGGCCATCCTCTGCTACATATGGCAGCTGGGAGCCATGGGTGGCTCCCTGTGTACTCTTTGGTTGGTCATTTAATCCTTGGGAGCTCTGGGGTGGGAGTCTGGTTGGTTGATGTTCTTCTTCTATGGAGTTGCAAACTTCTTCAGCTCCTCTAGTCCTTCCCCTAACTTCTCTGTTGGGGTCCCCGTGCTCAGTCCAGTGGTTGGCTGCAAGTGTCTGTATATGTATTGGTCAGGCTCTAGTACAGCCTCTCGGGAGACAGCTGTACCAGGCTTCTGTCAGCAAGCATTCCTAGCATCAATAACAGTGTCTGGGTTTGGTGTCCTGCATATAGGATGGATTCCAGGTGGGGCAGTCTCTTAACTTAATGATAGCATGCTTATATCCATAGAATCGTATAGAGAGTGACTATGGGGATGGATAGATGTCCCTAGGAAAATAAAATAGAACAAATAGGATAAATGAATATTGACTGGTAGATAAAACAGGGGATCAAATGGGGAAGGAGAAGAAAGAGGGTTATGAGAGAGAAAATATATAGGTGAGATCTAATACTTGGGATTGTTATTATAGAAGCATAATATGATATAAGCTGTGTAAAAATGTATACATATATGAAGGCAATCTAAAAGAAAACACCAAATAACTGGGAAGACAGGGCCCTGACTGCACATATGTTTTCACAAAATGAAGCTTCCAGTTCAGTGAACTGGTTATATCTAATTGACTTGTTTGCCAACGGGGTCCCATGGAGACTCCAACAATTCAGGTTATTGTCGGTTCTAGGTATTGCTCTTCACAAATTGATTACAAATTCCTATTGCTGAAGACAACAAGTTAAACCATATACAACCCATTGTACAAGGGAAAGTCTATCTAGTGCATGCTAGAGCTTTTACCCTATATTTTAGTGTCTTTGCTACAGGAAGGTACTCTGCCCTGATACTAACAAGAAATGTAAACACTAACCCTTTGATCTATAATAGTTGCCTGGCTGTAAGACATGCTAGTACAATAGTGATGGAAAGCTTGTAGAACTTATCAGCCAACATCTGATCTGCCTTTAGGCCCACTCCATGATATGAAAGCTATAGCTATATCCTGCTTGGGTGACTAAGACAGTAAGACCCAGGAACTTAGGGCAAAATCCTATTCTACTAAAGAAACATAAGCTAACTAACTCCTAATGACATTCTGTTATATTCATTGACTAGTGCCTGGCTCAGGCATCATCTGAGAAGCTCCTCTTGTAGCATAGGGAACAAATACAAAAAATTATTACTCACAATATGCAGAAAGTGAGAGGCCTTGGAACACTTGCCCTCAGAGTGTATAGACATCAAATCCTTCCCTAAAGCTCAGAGGACCAAGCAAAAAAGAAGGTAAGAGAGTGTAAGAGCAAGGTGGGATGGAGGACACCAAGAAAAACAAGGCCTTTTGAACACAACAACTAATGCACACATGAACCACAGACTGAGGCAGCATGCAAGGGCCTTCACAGTTTTTTACCAGATGGGGTCCTAGAGCTGAAAGAAAGTAGTCACATCCATGCCCCCAGCTGTAACTTAGAAGCTATCTATAGTTGATAAGCACTTGCAAATAAAAAGTAATTTTCTCCAAAAGTGTCACTGAGAAATCAAGTACTCTTCAGGTAGCTGCATGCCCAACAAGACATGCCCAACAGAAATGAACTCAGTATCATCTTTGGAGGTTCCTTGTATCATAAGTCATACCAGGTATACTTCTCTTTTTTACATCTTTCTTTCTGATTTTATGTATTTTTTAAAATTTTCTCTCCTTTTTTATACCCTAAATAAATACTATAGCTCCAAGTTTTGTGTTTCTATAGAATTCCTAAGGGCAACAATTAGTGGGTCTCTGTTCTTGTGCCTTTTTGCAGGCTCTTTTGCTTTCTTTATTTTGTCCCTAATTCATATGTGGTTTGTTGTTGTTGCCATTGTTGTTTTATCTATATATTACAGGATATTATAATCCTTTTAAAGATGGTTTTTTTCTAATGACAGACAGAATAAGGGTGGATCTGGATAGGAAGAGAAGTGGAGAGGAACTGCAGAAGTAGAAAAAGGGGGATATTAAAATCTGGATATATTGTATTTAAAAACTGTTTTCAGTAAGAGAAACAAACATTATATAACAAAAAGGAAACAGTAATATTCTTCTTTAAATCAAATAAGACCCATATGTTAAAACATTCTGATTTTAAGTCTCTCTAATCTATAGTTTTTCTGGCCATCTATTTTTAACATTGTTTGTTGGTGAAATAATTTCTAGTAATAATATGGAACATAATATTAGCAATGTTTTTTATAAAATGTAGAGTAATATATAGAAATTAATATATATCCATAATGACACAGGAATCCAGGTTTTTAGTAATAGAGGCGAAGTATAAATAGAAATAAAAGACATTTAATTAAAATGTAAAAGCAAACTTGAATTGTATGTTCTCATTATGTATTTTCTTTTAACTACTCAGTTAAACCACATAAAAAAAAAGCTCATAGGCTACTTACTTTGCATGTATAAAGAAGAGAATTTTGAGTATCCCCAAGAGCCATATTATTTGTGTGATTATGCCCCAAAAGGGAAAAGTCATGTTTTCCTAATTGTGCTTTCTAATATCATTTGGCATTGAAAAAAGCAAAGAATTTTTGATCCAGTGGCTAACTCCGGAGCAAGGACAGAAAATGTGCAACAAAAAATATGGAATAAGTTATGAAATCATAAATCAAATACATTGACAAAGACAAGTGACAAGGGCCAAGTGGCAAAGGAGCCAATTGAAGATTTGAGTGATTTCGATACACAAATTATGAAGAGCATTTCCTGTTCACGTTTTAAGAACTATGAGAGCTTGGAAGATTCATTTGACTGAACTAGTAATCAATAGTAGTTTCTGTTGACAGTTTTCTCTTTCTTACTCTCCAGGAGCACTACCCTTCTCTAAAGGATTGCTGAGTGACATGTCAATTGATGACTTCCTTCAGAACATTGAACTCTGAAGAAGGTCAATGAGTCTCAGAGAAGGTCACAATTTACATTTCTAGTCAACTAATATGTCTCTAGAAAAAAAGACTCAGGTTTATCTTTGGGTTATCTATAAAAAAGAGATGAAGGGCCCTTTCCTTTGGAGAACTAGAACAAAACTGGACAGAGACCATTATCATTAATGACTGCCAGATGCCCAGGACACATGGAGGTTTTGTGGTTTCAATGATTACTTGAAGAGAGTTTAGCATATCCTTTTAGGATAGCACCATTCCAGGAAGTCTTCAAAGGGAATTGAATAATTCCCTTGTCCTCTGATAAATCTGACATAAACTGAAAATAGCAGTAAAGAATCTTAGAAATGTGTATAGGTGCTTTCACCACACTGGATTCCTGAAGCCTTTTAATACCCTGGAACCTAATGAACCAAACAACAAACAAACAAAAATTATGAGGAATAAATCCTGAATTTCTCCCAGGCTGCTTTTGTGAGCAGCCAAATGTCAAGAAATGGTTAATAATTTTTTATCTGAAGACTTCATATATCTTGCCAGCTCCTGGTTTTCTCAATTGTTTCATGGAGTGCATGGGAACACATAGCAATGGAGACTTTTGAAGTCAGCATGTTTCTACTAGGGAAGCTGAAAAATGCCCTCCTAAATGGTAAGGCTACAAATGCACCTAACTTGGGAATAAGCCTCTTTCTTTGCAGAACTATGATCTAACAATACTTTTTGATCATCTCATCCTTTTTCCAATTTTAGACTTTTCCTTTTTATTTCTCATACAGACAATTTTCTTCTAATTCTGACTACCCTTTCTGTATGATCCAGTATTTTTTTCTCTATTTTTTCTACCTCTATCTAAAAAAGTCTTTAAAACTGAGTTGGAATTAAGTCTTATGTCCAAACCTATTTCTACTCACATACCTCTTTCTTTATCAGGACTATATCTGATCATGTCATTGCTTAGTCCAATTGTTCAATGAGTAAGGGTCAAGTATCCTAATATGGCATGAAAAAGCTAACAATTTCAATTTATGGCTTTTCCCTTGAGACATTTTTATGAGAATTCAACCTTATTGGGGTGCCTTCCTCAAAGCCCTCTCTTCAAGGTAGAAGAATCTATGAAGAAAGGTTAGAAATATTTTAAGAAGGTGGTAGTTAACTCCAGAAAACAATGTCTTCCATACACAATAGAACTGATGCACGTTTGGAACTCAGAGACTCTTAACAGCATACACAAGGATGAACAAACTCAAGCAAGAATGGGTCCCAGCTCTGAGATGAGGAAGTGGACATGGGCTCCACCCTCAACTAACAACTATATGTATAATTGATACCTTCTGTCAAAGGAAAAATCATTTTCTCTGTTGAATTCTACTGGATTCCCTGACAGCACTTCAGAGCAGGCCTAGGAATTTGTCTCCTTTCACTTTGGTTAGTTAAGCAAGCTTTTTTTTTTTTGCCCTTATTTTTTGTTTTTTATTTATTTCCATTTTTATGAGATTATTCTTATTTTTTGTTTTTGTTAGTATGTTCTTAAAGAAAGAAAAGAGATCAGAAAATTGGGTAGGTAGGGAGGTGGTAAGGAACTGGAATAGGAGCTACATGATTGAAATATACTGTATGCAAATAATTTTTCCACAACAGCTGTTTCAGTTACCCAACTTGAATAATTTTCTAAGCTGAGCATCTAGCTAAGGCTAGAGGATTTTTGTTCTAAGTCACATACTCTGAGATTAATGGAGTCAAGAATTATTCAATAAGTGGCCACTTTCCATTTCCTGTTTACAAATCTCCTACTTGGGAAGCTTGAGTTTAATTGCTGTGTAAACCTACTATCTCTCGTTCATGGGTTGTTTTCTTTCCAGGAATCAGAGCCTCATGAAAATATTTCCAAAGGATAACATGGGATGAAAAATGCCTCAGAAGCTTTGCAAGTTCCTGAAACACCAATAAAAAGACATCTCCCAGATGATATATGAAAGCAGAGTCACATAATAATAGGAATTATGCTGCATTTTATAAAACTAAAGAGAGAAAGAATATGTTTGGTAGAGGTGCAGTCAGGTGTAGGGGAAGGGTGTGCTCTGTGTGCACCTGACTGCACATCCACCAAACATATTCCTTCTCTCCTTATATTTTTATAAAACACACAAATTCTTCTCACTGTCCTTTAAAATCTGATTTTCCTCCTCTGATAATAATAAGATATTGCATCTTTTTTTTTTTTTTTACCAAAGTTACATGTAGGAAAAACACAACAACACAAAATGGACTTCATAGATTATAATCCCTTTTCTAGGACTCTAGTTACAAATATCTCTTCTCTGTGAACAGGCATTGTGTAATAAGAATCCTTTTTGAGGCCTGTTTTATGAAGTACATAAAGCAATCCTGAAAGGATAAAACCTTGTACTTCCTTTCTTCCCTTACTGAAGTGGAGAGAGAAGTGCCTGTGATTTTGGAAACTTTCAGTTATAAGCTCCCATGAGAAGCTTAGTGATGAGGATAAAGATTTACAACTGAAAGGCAAACGTTATCTATATTCAATGGAGGCAAAACCAGTTTCAGCTTTAGTTTGGTTGGGGTTTTGTGGTTTTTATTTTGTTTTTGTTTTTTTGCTATTGCTAATTGCCCTCTTTCATGACAAAACAGATTAATTAAAAGTTTACAAAGGTTAACTATAATGGTCTCCTGAAATTCATTTATTGTATCCATACTAAAAATATAAATACTAATTGTATTTATGGCTCATTAAGGGAAACAGAATTGTATAAAGGATCTTTGTCTTAAACTGTAAAACCACAAAGAATGATTTTGGGTAGGAAGTTAATGACAACATCATATCCTCCCAGTATCTCTGAAAGTCAACACACATACCAATATAGTAGTTCTGAGCCCACAGTATCTTTGTTGCTATTTTGTCATGGAACTAATAGAATAGAGATGTTGCAAGCCAGAATGACCTTAAATGTATTTTATAGATTAGAGGCTGAGACATAGAACAATTAAACAACTTCTCAAATAGAAATCACTTCTGTAGTTCCTGGCAATACTTATAACTAGGAGTTACATACTTTCATAATTATTTGTATCTCCATAATACATGTGCAACCCATAATTACTTTTCCAGGAAATAGATAACTAAAACTGTTATTTGCCATTATACTATTCCTGTGTATTAACATTTTACTTTTCAAAATTCAGGTAGGCTAGGCTAACATCCTACCTGAATGAGAAATGTATCAATATTTACATTCATTTATAATACAGTATCTGTGATCTCAACAGTACAAAACTCCTGCCATTCACTGATTAAAAATACAATATCATTAAAAACAAACAAAGGCTTTGGATATATATTTTAGTAAAAGAACATGCAAGAATGTAATATGGACCTAGCAAATGGCTAAGTGGGTAAAGGCAAAGAGTCACCAAACCAGAACTGAATCCATATGGTAGAAGGATATAACTGACTCCTCTTAATTGTCTTATGCTCTATATACCTATTTTACGTCATGCTAGCATATGTGAGCATGTGCACGCTGTGCATATACAAGCACACACACACACTCCCACACACTGCATATACTCCCCGAACACAATCAAAATAAAACAATCAATAAAATATAAAAACTATATAAAAACAAATAACTTCCTTTAACATATCATAAATTGTCAATCTTCAGAAAATGCAAATTAGAATAAAAACATGATTTCATGCCCTCCCCCCCCCAAAGACAGGTATTACAAGTATAGTTTAAGAATATAAGTTGATGTATTTTCATATATTGTTGCTGTTAGGATAAAATGATTGATCTACTTGGGAAACTTTCTTGTTGAACTACTTGTCAGTTTTCTTATAAAATTAAGCCCTATAGCTAATATGTGACCCAACAACACTGCTGCTAGATATTTGCCACAGATAAATGAAGATGTATAAGAAAATTTTATGTCTCCAGATATACCAAAGCCGTTCTTTTATTTTTTACAGTGTGTTTGTTTTCATGTATCTCTGTATACCACTTGTGTGCCTGGTGTTCATAGAGGCCAGAGGGGGTACTGAATCCTCTAGAATCAGAGTGGCAGACAGTTGTAAGCTACTGTATGGTGCTATGAAGTAACCAGAGTCCTCTGGAAGAGCAACTAGTGTTATGAACTCCTGAGCATCTAGATTCAGTCTTAAATGGGCATGACTAGTTGTAAGAATTCACTGAACCCCAAAGATAAGTGATATGTGTTTGGAGGTTAGAAATAATTACATATAAAAGCCTCAAAGTGTTCATAAAAGAACATAAATCTTTTACAACACTGAATTTCTTTGCCTGAGGGAAAAAAGAAAAATCATTCTATTATTGATTCGTTTTCTGCTCCAATCTCCAATTTGTAAATATACTTTTTTTTCTTCCTTGGACAGGGACTCTGGTGTAGCCTAGGTTGGCTGTGGAATCAGAGGTCCTAGTTCACCTCCAAAGTGTTGGAATTCAGAAGTGGTACTTCTGTGATCAGATATACTGCATTTATTTGCTCACCTTTGGAGACAGGCTCTCACTATGTAGCCTGTGTTGGCCTGAACTCTGAAGACCAGGATGGCTGTAGACTCTCCACAATCCACTAGGATTATAAGCACTTTGGATGACACCTGGAGGTTTACACTTGTTTTTACACGTAAACTATATACCCATAACCCTTATGAATTAGAAATTATTTTTAGCTGCAGGTAGCAGAGAAGTTGGCTAAATGACTTCAAGCACAAATGTACTTTTATTCAAAGAAAAACCCTTGAAGTCAGTGGTCTCAGAGTTGGTCTAGCATTTTAATGATGTCCTGAGGATTTAAGTTCTTCTTGCTTTTCTGTTGTTAGCAGCATGATCTCTTCCATTCTGAAGCTGCTGATGCTGCCAGAGTGGGCATCTTGCCACTCAAAGAAGGCTTTAGCAAGTGGAGAAGCAGAAGGAGCTTTTGAGATAGCAACAATAGCATATGCCTTAGTTCTAACATTCTATTTGGAGAAAATAGAGTCCTTACATAGCTATCATATCATAGGCAGAAGAATGTAAACAAAAATGGCCTATTTGTAGCTACACCAAGAAACATTTGACTATGACTATAGTGAAATGATTACTCAGGGATTTTAAGTAACACACAGACTCCTTCCTAAAAATTGAATCCAAATCACAGCTTGTGATGTTTCCTTTCTTCGATTTTTTAAAATTTTTTAGAGGCCTACACACACATTTAATTGTACTCATTTTAAAAAGCACTTCCTTTCCTCCTGTAAGTAAAAAGGCTGATGTGAGGAAGACCTCTCTGCCCATTTAGGGCTGCAGCAGCATGGGTGCTGGGGGAGGCAGCCTAAGTTACTTCATCCTTTTCTTTGTATGGCCAAGGACAGAGCAATGGAAGGTTGCCTCCACAACTTTCTGGCTGGAAATCTGTCATTCCAGTCCTTTATGTCCTTTCAGTGGATGGCCACCTGGGTGTGGGGCCCCTTCAGTAGACATGGTGCCGCTTTTCTCACCCTTGACCTTGAGGAACTTGGCCATGCTAGAAAAATACTTCTTGTTAGCCTCTGCCACCTTCTTCTCAGCTGCTTGTGGGTTCACGGTCTCCAGACCCTGGGGGGAGTGAAGGCCACACTGGAGGCAGTCCGTGAGGAGTCATCACTAATTGTTGACTTCCCACCATACAGCATGGTCTGTTTCTGTAAGGTCCGCAGCAGTGTCTTGACGATCCTGGCCTTGGTGGCCTCATTGACCTGTGTCTGCACACACCTCCCGCACTCCCACTGCCCGACTTGCCCAAATGGCCCAGGCTAAAGCCTAGGTCTTCTTGATAAGCATCTTCCTCAATCTCTCCAAAGCTCATGCGGTTTCACTTGCTTCCGGATCTCCGTCAGTCCTAGCTGTTCCTTTATCTTGCGGTACCTTCGGCCCCTCGCTTCTTTTTCTTATTACATTTTGTTTTAAATTTTTGCCTGAACTCATGCCCTTATCTTCTGAAAGACTGAGAAAGATTTCATTCAAATAAGGACCTTCCTGTAGATGTTTGTGCCCTAGGTGGGACTATACTGACAAAAACCAACCAACCAAACAAAACAACAACAACAAAACAACAACACACTTTGGCAGAACTGAAATTCCATATACTTTTGGAAAAAGTATGTAAAAGATTTCCTGCTATAGGGTGATTGATCTATCTGTAAACAATATCCTTGAGGGAGCAAATGGGGAGGCAGAAGAAAGTATAGAAGACGCCCATGGCTGATAAATATCCAAGTGGTTATGATATGCAGAAGCAGTGGGGAAGACTTATATTTTAAAAGGAATAATCCCATATCCTCAGCAAGAGACAAAGGAAATCTAGGAGATGATTTTGTATCAGCCTTTTACTATTGGTAATGATTTCATAACTGGGAATTTCTAGATGAAAACAAGAAGAATGAGGCTTTGCCCTGAAGGAACATTATTTGGCATAGAGGGGACATTAGAGTAATGCTGATATACAGCAATAACCCCGTATTCAGACTTTACAGAGAAAGAACTCCATGATAACATCTGCCATCATCCCTAAGAGACCTATCCACCACAGATCCATATTCTTTTGAAATGAATGAGCCACACAGGAACTTACAGCTGAGATTGATTGGAAGAATTAAATTAGATATGGCATAAAATGTTTGATACATTGCCAGTGATAGAGTTGGACTCAGTAAGTGGTGTGATTACTCTAAATAGAGGAATATAACAATAGATAGGTTGAGTGGCATGGTGTCAGCTGCAGATAATGAGGCTCCGACCCCTCCAATAGCTCTTTCAAGGTCTTCCACATAATTTATACCTGACTACTCAACAATGCTATTCTCACTGAGCTAGCTGCTTCCATTATCTATCTGCATTGCATCCTGGAGAAGACAGTTCTAGGACTATTTTTGAAAAGGACAATTGTATCAAGGTAACTATTTCTCCCCCAAAATACAGATATATATTCACTAGCCTGCTTATGAGGGAAATAGGGCAAATAGTTTAATTTGAATGAATTTAAAAAATAATGAATCTGTGGACAAGAAATCATATTATGTACCTTCATAGAGACTGTCATAGAAAGATAGGATCATAGCTGATTAGATGAGGAAGATCACATAGTCTGTGCTTCTTCACTGACAAAACAATAATTGAGCAGTGATGACTTTCCATAATTAGAATATCATATTAGCTTTAAAATCAACACTCATTGAGTCCCAGCCAAGCTTAGTTTCATGAGCTAAAAATTGTGCACAGAACATGTCAGTTGTACCACACTGCAAATGAATATGAAGGCCACAACTTCTTTGCAGGGGTGGCGGTGTCTCACTGTGTAGCCTTGGCTGGCCTAAAACACAGACTATACTCAAATTTACAGAAACCTGCTTTCCACTCCCTCTGATTCAGGAGTGATGAGATTAAAGCTATGCACCCCTATGCCCAGCTAAAACCTTTGATAAATATCACTATAAACATGGTTTGAATTTTTAAAATTTTTCCTGTTGCAACATGTCTTTGATACAGAGTAAACCAAAATGATTATTAGTAACTAAAATAAGATAATTAAAGTTTTATAAGAACTATACATAGACCTTAAGTTTACTTATGCTATGGTTTATACCTCTAGTATATACAAGTTTTAAAAAAACATCATAATAATTAAAATAATAATAAATAAATGTTGATATTCCTACACAGTTATCTATTTTATATGTGTTCTTTTATTGACAATTTATTTATGTGTAAACCTTAGATGTTTTATATGTTTTGGTTCAGAAGCTGTTTTTTACTTTTATATTTCACTAGCTTCGCTACTAATAGGTTAGCACAAACATCTATACTTCATTCTTTATAACTGACAGTTGTATGAATATATTAAAATTGATGTGGTAATAAAATTTAGATTTTTTTAATGGACACGGATGTTTTTGCTTGCATCCATGTAAATGCATTGTGCCTGTCTTATACCAAGGGTGTGATAGAGCACTTGAACATAGAGTTCAAGAGAGTTTTAAGTCACCACATGGATGCTGGAAAACAGAACCCAACCGGCTCTACCTCCTTCCCTGGAGGTCTGCTGTCATTAGTGACTACAAGCTCTCCCTACAGTCCCAGAGGCCTGCTACCGCCAGGGACTACCAGACCAGCACAGAGATAACCAGATAGCTAAAAGACAGTGCAGTGACTCAATAAACAAAATCCAGAGCAATATGCAAGTATCACAACCCAAGCTATACTACAGCAAGCTCTGGATATCATAACACACCTAAAGAGCAAGACACTGACCTTAAATCTCATCTGATGAAGATGACAGAGGCCTTTAAGGAGGAATGAAGGCCCCATTATTCTTGAAGCAGGTTCTTACTATGTAATTCAAGCTAGCCTTAAATTCACAATCCTCCTTTCTTATCCTTTTGAGTGTTATAGTTACATAAATTATTATCTTATTGGTGATCATTTTAAAATTTATAATTATTATAAAGTAAATGTTGCACATAAGATTTTTTTATAATCCTTTTTGTACATATATGCGGTCTTTATTTCTCTAGGGTAATATTGTTAGGACAGTAGTAGTCTTTCCAGTAAAAACAATCACACTCCATTCACTTAGAGATTAATAAGGGAAGCTCTTTTTGAGATCATATTTTAATTACATTTCTCCCTTCCCTTTCCTCCCCCAAATCCCTCCACATACCCCTCCCTGCTTCTCTTCCAATTCATGAGCTCTTTTTCCACTAATCGTTATACCATGTATATGTATATGTACATAGATTTCTAAATATAACCTGTTGGGTTCCAATAATTCTACCTCTATGCATGTTGTCAGGCTCACCTTTTGGTACTGGATAACCAGTTTTTTGAGCTCTTTCTGGCAAAAAACCATTCCTCTGTTCTCGGTTTTCCTCAGTTGCCTGTAGGGCTGAGGTCTCATGGTACTTTGGTGATTCAATTTGTCATGTATATTGGTATCATCATTGTTCAGAAAAAGCTCTTCTATGATAATGCAGGACTGGTTCTAATTATGAACAAAGAGAAACATCCTACAACAGAAAAATTGACCAGATTAGAAACATCTTAAGTTTATGCATTCTGGATACATTGTCATCCTTAAATCTTCTTTGGGTTCCCACCCCCCAGTTAGATTTTGAATAATTCAAACAGAGACAGGAGACATGTGGCAAATGGAAGTTACATAGCAAGATACTGCCAGAATTGTTTCTTAAGTTAACCAATGTTGTTCTTTTAAAATAGCTGTTACTGAGAGTCACTTGTCCCCATGCAGAATTATGCTTTCCCCAATAAGACCACAGGGACTTAAAATTAGATCAATACTCAGTGGAAGCTGTAATTTGGTGTTTGCACCTTGAGCTGATACAGTCTTTGATATGGGAATGGACCTAATGGCTGCTTTTAAGTTGAGATTGTGTTCTTTTATTACAGAATGAAATCTAATTTGAGGTCAATTTTTAAAAATCTATTTATTTTATGTATATGAGTACATATAGCTGTCTTCATACCTATAAGAAAAGGGCATCAGATCCGATTTCAGATGGTTGTGAGCCACCAACTGGTTGCTGGGAATTGAACTCAGGACTTTTGGAAGAAAGTTAATGCTCTAACCTCTGAGCCATCTCTCCAGCCCCTAGAGGTTCAATATTAATGAACAACATCAGCATTTTTCATAGTAATCCTAAACTTCATTTATGGCACAAATTTGTCTTTTCTAGAGGTTTCGATAATCCATTTAGTAACTACCTATCCTCCAGTCATATTGGAGGCAGCACTCTGTAGTTAAATACTTTTTGAGTAATGTAATATTTCCTAAGCAAGTTTATTCATAAGTCCTTTATAGCATCAATTTTACTAGTTCAAGTTTCTCCTGCTTCAATACCAAAAAGTGTACAGTGTTTATCACATGCCATTAATAGATATGAAAGAGAACTCCTCAGCAATGTGCTAACTCTTGACATTATTGCCTCTTAGGTCTTAACTTTTGGGACATAACAGTATCTTGTTCTTCCACTCCTTCATAGTATCTTGTTAAAAATCTGTTAGTATAATGCCTTTCTTTGTTTCCTTTATATGTTATGAGAACATGATACTTTTTTCAATTTATTGTTTTTTATATGAGAAAACAGTCTTGTTTTTTTTATTTTTAAATCTATGTCTTTTTCTCTCCTGAGAATTACAAACTGTACTTTCATTTTTACATATTTTCTGAGGTTTAGCTGATTTTTCCACCTTAAATTTATTTTGATATATGTAAATATGGGAATTAATTGTCACAGTTAGGAAAATTATAGAATTATGTTACACAGTAGTAAGCATTCAAGAAACAAAAGCTCAATTGCCAAAAGATTAAAACATGGAAAAGGTAAAACCTTCCCATTGCTCTAAGTCAGAGGGTTTCTATTCATTTATTAAGAAAATAAATTAGTCACATTGTCTTGAGGATTTGCATATTTGTACAGTTTTTCTAATCTTTATAATCCCCATGTCGAGAGTTTATTGTTGATGGGTATCTTAGCATATTTAAAAATTAAATTGTCTTTTCTGATTTTTATTAAATTGTAACTTCTCATTGTTCCCTATTTCCTCAGAAACATTATGTTATTTCAGTTGAAATTTTATACATATAATATATATTTATATAAATGTGTAAATTACTGTTAGCTTACTTTAATTAATAAATAAATACAAAATAAATTTGTTTCTGGTGACAAATATTCATAAAATATTTGACAGTGTTTCACCATTCTCTACTTTATATCTGTGTTTCATGAAGGGGAGAGAGAGAGAGAGAGAGAGAGAGAGAGAGAGAGAGAGAGAAAGAGAGAAAGAAGAGAGAGAGACATTGAGATTCTCTAGAGTTTTAAAACCAGATTAAGATTAAATTCTATGGCATGATACATCAGCAAACATTTAACAGAAACAATATTTTTGCTGCTCTTCTTGGCAAAATGAAAAAAAGAATCTCAAGAAAGAAAGATATTGACCTTAAAAACAGTAAACAAAGATTATATTTATGTAAAAGAGATTTTGATGGACTGTGTATTTTATAACTCCAAAACTCTCTTTAGTTTCACACCTGGAAAACATGCACAAATAAGCACACGTAATGGATACACAAACACACACATACACACAAACATGTATGTATGTATGTATGTATTTATATATCAAGACGGGGTGCCTTGTAATTCTGTGGAAAATGCCTGCTTTGTTTGTTAAAAAAAAAAAAAAAAAAAAAAAAAAAAAAAAAAAAAAAAACCCCTAGAGGTAGTCAGGCTATGTTGTTTTGGAAAGCGCCATCGTTTTGGTTGAACTGACAATGACCAAAACCACCATAGTTTTGGTCCCCCACCCCGACCTGAATAATTTATTTTTATACATTAATCCCTTCCTAAAATTCATAATGGATTCAGAAATAACTTAACTGCAAGCATGTACTATGGACTACTCATCAACCATACTTCATTTAACATTCACTTTCCTCTCAACCCTGTAAGAAGAGACTCAACCTTTGCCACATGGGCTAGAGCTTTCATAAGTGTCCTCACTGTGCTTCTGTGACTGAATAAATGTTATAATAACTCTTCTCATAAGCCTCTTTCCAAAAAGGACATTCTGCTTCAGTGTCTCCCTAAAACCCTAAGTCTGAAACCTCTTAGTAAATTGGAACCTTAGCATCAATCACAATGATAAAATCAAGAACATGTCAAATAAATGATGTAGAATTACAAAAGTAATGGGATCAAACTGAAAACAGCTGAGTAGTACTCCACTGTATAAACGTACCACCTTTTTCTGTATCCACTCTTTTGTTAAGGGCCATCTGTGTTGTTTACAGCTTCTGGCTATTATAAATAAGGCTGCTATGAACATAACAGAGAATGTGTCCTTGTTATATGTTGGAGCATCTTCTGGAAAATGGAGTGCTGCTCAGCTATTAAAAACAATGACTGCATTAAATTCCCAGGCAGGATAAACTAGAAAATTTCACCCAGAATGAGTAACCCAGACAGACACAAAAGAACACACATGGTATATACTCACTGATTGTTGGGGACCGACTTTTAGCAGAAAGCGGCTATCAGCTTTGCAGCCATCTTGAGCCATATACCCTGACATGAGACTTGGATTACAATAGCCTACAACAGCTGAGCACACTCCGATAATCTTGGTTTAGATACCTTGAGATTAAAGGTGCATGAGATTAAAGTGTGTGAGATTAAAGGTGTGTGACTTAAGAGTATGACTTAGAAGTATAGAGATCAGAGTTAGAGACAAGACCTAAGGTCATGATTAAAGGTGTAACTTAGAGGCGTGGCTTAGAATAAATACATATAAAAGGCAGAGACAGAACAGATCAGAATCAGACTGAGATCAGAGAATCAGACACATCAGACATTAGGTAGAAGACACTTGGCTCCGGACAAATCAGACACAGCAGACAGAGGAGACAGAGAAGGAGACACTTAGAGGAAGAGAGTCTGAAGAATAAACGGGATTGAATCACACCCTGTCTGGTCTCCATTCTTTGAGTCTGCCCTCACCCTCACTCTTGCTGAACCCTGACCCAGAGACGGGAGCAGCAGCTTGGGCCGGGACCCATGCCCAAACGTGGGTCGGCCTGGGCCTCAGCATTTTGCCTGGGCTGCAACATTTATTTTGGCTGCCCCCAACGTGGGGCTAGTGTGGACCCCAATTGATTAGTGACATTAGCCCAAAGCTCAGAATATTCATGATACAACCCATAAAACATATGGAGCCTAAGAAGAAGGAAGAGCAAAATGTGGATGCTTCAATCCTACACAGAAAGAGAAAAAGTAACCACAGGAGGTAGAGTACAGGAGGGACCTAGGAGGGAAATTGAGGGGAGGGGAAGGAGGCAGGAACAGGTACTTGAAGGGACAGGAGAGGGTCAGGAAATCTAATAGAAATATGTAGCAGTGGAGGATGAGGAACTGGGGGTAGCCACTAGAAAGTCTCAGAATCCAGGGAATCAAGAGTCTCCCAGGACCCAAATCTATGACTTTAGCAGAAATATGCAACAGAGGAGAGATAGAACTGTAGAGACCACCTTTAGTGGATAGGCATGGCCCCAGTTGTGGAATGGGGCCACTCACCCATTGCAAAATTGTTAAGCCAGAAATGTTCCTGTCCACAGGAAAGACAGGGACAAAACTAGAACAGAGACTGAAGGAAGGCCACACGAGACCTCCCCACCTAGGAATCCATTCCATCTGCAGACATCAAACCAGGCACTATTGCTGATGTCAAGAAGCACTTGCTGATAGGAACCAAGTATGGCTGTTCCCTGAAAGGTTCTACTAACACCTGACCAATACAGATGCAGATACTCATGCTGCAACCATTGGACTGAGCCCAAGTACCCCAATGGAAGAGTTAGGGAAGGACTGAAGGAGCTGAATGGGATTTCAACCCCATAGGAAGAACAATATCAACTAACCAAACACCAGAACTCCCAGAGACTAAACCATCCATGGCTCCAGCTACATATGTAGAGAATTGACATCAATGGGAGTGGAAGCCCTTGGTCGTATGGAGGCTTGATGTCCCAGCATAGGGGGATGCTAGAGCAGTGAGGCAGGATTGAGTGAGTGGGTAGAGGAGCACCTCATAGAGGCAAAAAGAATGGGGAGGAGAAGATGGGAGGGGGATGTGTGGAGAGGTAGCCAAGAAGGGGATATCATTTGAAATGTAAACAAATAAAATGATTAAAAACTGAAAACAATTTTAAAAGTAGCCAACAGCATATATGAAAATTATGAGATTGTAATATCAATTATAATAATTACTGTGTTTGAATCTCACTGTCATTCATTTTTGATGCATGTTAAATAATTTAATCCTAACAATCTGAAAAAGTCTTCATGTTTACCCAAAGCAGTACATTAAGGAAGTTTAGGTAATATTTACATAGGATGGAGGGGATCAGTAAGAGATAAAGAAAATATATATATTATATATTATATATATATATATATATATATATATATATATATATATATTAGAATCCTCTGAAACAAAAAAATATATAGACAGAAATATTCCAATATACAATTTATATAATTCAGTGTTATATATAAACTAAATATTGAGGATATTTTCTATAGGTTTAAGATTAAAGTTTCTTACTCTACAATCTTATATATTCAATTACATCTGCATTCTCATGACAAATGTGCTTTTATTGCATTTATTAAAATTTTTTTCAGAAGATAGATATTAGTAAAATAGTGATTAAGGCACTCAAAATGTCTGACTCTCAAAACAATAACAACAACAACAAAATACCTTTTAACTTGCCTAAACTGTCAAAATAACTTTTTCAGACTATTAGAGACCTAAATAAAGTTCGCAGTAACCTAGAAACTATTTTTAAAGTCTAACTTGATTGAGCTCTGTGTGGTTTAGTTGATTCTGTCCTTGGCCCTTCTACCAGTGTTAGCTTAAAATATTAGCCATATCTATTGTATCAGTAAGGAAGAAATAAAGTGGTTTTCATTAGCAAACTGTCTTTAATACAGCAAAAAGTTTATTAGAAGAGCCACTTAAAAGGTTTTTTTTTTTCCCCTTATGGCAACTAGGAGGCAATTTGTGGGAATACTTATAAATATTCCTCCCCATTCTTTGGTAAAGGATAATACTTGGATCAAACTACAAAGGAAGATCAATATGATAAAGGTTGAGTAGTTATATATCTTACAAAATAAGGACTGCAAAAATCTTCAATATTTTCTCACATTTTAGAAACTCCTATGTTTGCAAGGATTCTGAACATGATCAGGAAAGACTGGAGAATGCTCCATTTGCCCTTAAGTACTGAACAAATTTGAAGGAAGGTTAGGGCTGAGCTTTCAGTTTCATGGCTGATTGTTAAGGTGACTGTTCCTGGCCTTCTTAGAACCTATATGGGAAGGATGGGATTCTTTTTGGTTCTAGATGTTAGGGAAATATTTCTTCAAAATTGAACTGACTACTAGGCGAATGGAAAAAAACTTAAAAGGTCACACATGAAATTTCATATAATAATTCAATAAATAAACAGCCACAAGGATAATCTTGGAGAGGGAGGAAAAATTCCCATATTCTATATTCAACAATTAACATTTATTTTTAGATTTATTTATTTTATTGTGTATAAGTATGTTACCTACATGAATGTATGGTATACCACATTTATGCCTGGATACATCAGACCCTATGACAAAGTTACACATGGTTGTGACGTACCATCTGGGTACTAGGAACTGAACCTGTGCCCTCTGAAGAGCAATAAATGCTCTTAATGGCTGAGTGACTCCTCCAGTCCCTATAATGTCAATCTTTTTCATTAATAAATGAGAACTATGTAAATAATAGAAAAAATATAAGTTACTTAAAGAAAGGAGAAAGTACAAGCAAATACAGAGAAAGAAAAACAGTAGAGAAAATTGACTGATGAAATTTAGTTCTTCAGAAAGTTGGACAGAATTAATGATTCTTAGACTAATTATGAAAAAAGATATAACTTATGGTAATTTAGAATAATAGTGAGATGTTATATTATGACTTATATTACAGAAATGAAAAGGGTTATGAAAGACTAACATACATTAACCATTCAGAAACCAGGGTGAAATGAACAGACATCTAGAAATATACAGAATATTATAAGGGGAAAAATTTGTGATCAGTAAGTTCATAGTTGAGACCTTTGTAACAAAATACAGATTAATAAATGAAAGGCATGAAGTGTTACTTTAAATAAATTGCAAGTGACATACAGGTCCTTTAGAAACAAATTCTCAAATAGGATATGATGAAAAAGGCCTGCAATCTGAGCACTTAGGTTATAAGGTGGTAGGCATAAAAGTTTGAGGCTAGTTTTTACCTCTCTAGAAAGACTACCTCAACAAAACTAAACTGATGCAAAGCAAAATCATTCAGATGAGCAATAAAGACACAAAAGAAACAGTAGCATATTATATACACTTATGTGGAATTAATTCTAAGAATGTAAAATGGGTTATAAAAATCCATGTGCAATCTCAGTGGATAAACTCAAAACAAAACAAAGAAACAAACAACAAAAGATGACAAAATCCAGCATACACAAATGGTTAAAAAGACACCTCACAAAGAAAGGATGTGTGGAAAATTAGTAAATGGTATCTGTAAAAACTCATAATTAGTATAATACTTTGAAAATCTAATTCAGGACTGGTGAGATGGCTCAGAGTTTAAGAACACTGGTTACTCTTCCAAAGGTTGTGAGTTCAATTTTAACAACCATATGATAACTTATGACCATATAAAAAGATAAAAGGGATCTAATGCTCTACTGGCATGCAGGTATATATATATAATACTATTGTATTACAAAACCAGTTTTTATTTCTACAAACTAACAGTGAACACTAGAAAATGTAATTAAGACAATAATTCAATTCCTAACAGCAACAAGAAGTCTAAGCTACTGAAAAATAAATTTGGGGTTGGAGAAATGCTTAGTCATTAGGAGTATTTGTTGTTACAGAGGACATAGGTTCACTTTTCAGTACCCACATGGCACGTCACAACCATCCAAAACTCCAGTTCCAGGGATTCCAGTGTCTTCTTTTGTCTCAGCAAGCACCAGGTATGCACATAGTGCACATGCATTGATTCAAACAGAAAAACTCAAACACATACAATTATCAAAATTTAAAACTTCTTAAAAGGATCATTTTAATCAAGGACATGCATGACATAGGTGCTGACAACTGTGAAGGACTGTCAAAGGATTTTGAAAGTAGCCAGAATTAATAAAAAGCCTTCTTGTTGGTTATGAACTGAAAGAAAATATCATTAAAATGCATAGCATCCCACTCAACCTCTAATTGTATTTTTTGGTACAGAACAAAATAGGTAAATCTATCCTATCCAATTTTATATTGAAATGTAAGAAAGACACACAAGCAAACTATTTTTTTCTTAAAAAAATGTGCCCAAAAAGGTTCACACTTCCCAATTTAAAATTTACTACACAGCTCAGTAATTAAAAACAGTGGCACAAGGACAGATGATGGAACCAGACTGAAAAAAGCCCATAAATTCTGAACAATTAATTTTGTCAGTGTGTCAATGTTATTAATTGAGGAAATAACAATTTCAACAAAGAAAACTGGGACAACTGGATATTCCCATGCCAAAGAGGAGTTTAGATTCCTAGGCCATATAATACATAAATGTTCACTCAAAATGGATTGAAATTGAGCAAGTCGTTTGGTGATAGATCACTTGTCTAGGGAGAATGCAAGTTGTCCTGGATTCAATCCCAAGTATCCATTCCCACAACAAGCATGACATAAATATCAAGTGTCCAACCATAAGAGCTAAAACCCCATGGCTACTAAATATAAATACTGCAAATCTTCTGAAGTTGGATAAGTCAATGATTTTTTTAATATTACATCAAAAGGACAGAAATCAAGGAATAGAAAAACTGAATTTCATCAAAATTAAAAACCTTTGTGACTCAAAAGATGCTACTAAGAAAGTGAAAAATTACTCTCAGAATAGGTGGAAATGTCTGGAAGCTCTACAACTGACACAGGTTAATATGCAAATAAAGAGCTCTTATAATTCAACAATAAAAGCATCCTAACATTGCATTCTCCTAAGAATTTATAAAAATACCCAGTACATATATGCAAATTTGTGCAATGTTAATTGCTATCTACAAGTAGTAAATTATAGCTACACAGTCTAAGACCATACCACACTTAACATGCCTAATCTCGAAAGGTAAGCAAATTCAGGGCCTGGTTAGTACTTGAATGGAAGACAGCCTTGAAATAACATATGTTGTACACTTAAAATATTACAACATAAGATACTACATGTAGCTTTAGGATGCCTATAACAACACTAGAAGACGATAACAACAATGTAAGGACTTGGAGAATAGACACTACTTTGGATTGATAGTGAGATCTAAAGTATTTATCCACTAGAGATAGTTTAGCAGCTCTTTTAAAATGTAAACACAGACTCACTGCATGACCCAACAATTATACTATTGTACTGTATTAATTTGCTTTGGCTGCCATACCAAGTTATAGCACCAACTGAGTGGCTTAAACAACAGGAAAACATTTTTGCACAGCTCTGAAGGCTGGATTGTTGGCATCCATGCCCTACATGATTGGTTTTCTCTGATATTTTTCTCCTTGACTTTAAGGGACCCACTTTCTCTCATTTCCTCTTATGTGAGTTGTCACTGTGCATCCATTCTGGTGTCTCCCTCTCTATAGGAGAACAGCAATCAGGCTGAAAGCATTAATTTCTTTAAAACTCCTACCTTTACATACAGAAACACTCTGGGAGTGCTGTGAATAGGGACATAGTTTCACTTCCTGCCGGGAGCCAAACCCAGGAAATTACCTGCTGTTTTAGAAAGTCTAGTCATACAAGGTTA
This sequence comes from Arvicanthis niloticus, assembly GCF_011762505.2. NCBI lineage: Eukaryota > Metazoa > Chordata > Mammalia > Rodentia > Muridae > Arvicanthis > Arvicanthis niloticus. Next base: position 5,219,814 of record NC_047679.1, read on the forward strand.
AGAAAGGACATTCACAGGTCACAGGTCTCAGGTCCCAGGAACCTAAAGAACGTCTGGCATTTCCTTGGAGCAGATTATGACAGTGGGATGGTCTAGGGTGATAAGATTATGACAGTGGGAAGGTCTTAGACAGTAAGGATTCCATAGTAAGATAGCCCTAAGCAATGACCCTCGCCCAAACTTCCCGGTTTGCTGTGTCTTTATAACCTGCCCCCAAAATTAAAGTTTCAGAGCTTGATCAGAACCCAGACTTGCTCTCATTCTTTGTGTCTCTTGTCCTTTCATTCGTTCGCCCCCTTCCCTAAGGTCTCGTCGAATCCCCGCGGGCCGGGGCAACTTCCTAACACGCACATCCACATGGACTTGTGCATGCGCAAAAAGGAATAATGGATATCTCCTTTATTATTTCCTATTTCCAGAGAGCAGTCATAGTGAAATACTTAAAAAGTTTCCCCTATAGCTATGAACTTGAATTCTGATGATCACACAACTGAAGGACTGGGTCTTACTTTATTTTGTGTAAGAATAATTGTGGCAGTTCTATCAAGAAAACAACCAATGGAAATATAATATTGACTATTGATCAAGTGAAATCACATAGTAACCATTAGTGGTAAAGAGGACAGATGCCACATGCCTGTCAGTTCCCAGTGTTTGTTGTTTTGTTTGGTTTCTTTTGGGGGGTTGTTTGTTTATTTTGCCTTTAGAATATTTGTTGCAAACATGATTCCCTATGAAATTGACCAAAGAAGCATTTCAGAATGAACTGGACAAAAATTTATACCTTATACCAACAAAGTGCTACTGATAGGTCATTATTTTTAGGGCATTAACATCTTCTTAGCTGTTAATTTTTTTCTTTTTCCCACAACTGTATATTCTATTCTAGCTTCACTGGTTGCCAACAGCTATATGGCAATTCTTTGACTTGAAATTCTAAATCTTTCCTTTCTCAGAATAATGACCCACTACAGTATATCTTCTTCCTACTAATCACAAACATCATGAAACCCATCCCAAGAGTTGCCATTAGTTTTAGGATTGCCACATGTTAAAATTCTAATCTCTTATGGCAATTTAAAAGAAGCTAACTGCATAGAAACTTAATAAAACCTGGCAGAAAAATCTAGAAGCAAACTTCCCACTCTTCCATATGCAGAAATCAGAAATCACTTCAGATGGTATGAAGAGATTCACAGTTTTTCCCAGGATGGTATTATATATGTGGGATCTCCTAGGCTGGTATCTGTTCATATTCATGAATCTAGAAAATTAATCTGCCAGTCTATTTTGTGCTGATCAATGCTTCAGGGACAGACCACATTTAACCAAACTTGTAACAGAATAGCCAAATGGACAAACAGATTTGTTTGCTATAAAATTTACCCCAAAGTAGAGTGGTTATGTGATTTACTGTTTGAAGTGACACTTAGAATGAAGAGAGAAAGTGCTGATAGTTAATCTAGGATAAAGGATGTAAACCGTGACTCTCCAGGACAAAACAGGACATGTGGTCACTTTACCTATAACTCAGATAGTCATCTCCATGGTCCAGTGCATGTCCTGTCAAGGTCTCAGAGAAACCAAACTAGTAATTTACAACTTGAGAACTTCACACTGATGTAAAAAGATCATTCTGCCTACTGATGAGTCTACTTTATAGGAATAAGCAGGAGTAGTGCAACATAGTAGATTTATTGATATCAATATTAGTATGTTCCTCAAGCCTGGCATATTACCTTCTTTGGATGGAATTTCTAGCTTTTCCTTTTAAAGGCCAATTTTTCCTACCTACTCCAATCAGATACAGAACAAACTAATCAAACCTGGAATTGTATTTTTATCTCCATGAATTGATACCCTAGTAACTTGGACTCCAGTATTTTCTATTTCTTCTCAGCCACATCTGCCTCAGCCATATCTGGGTGTATAACTACGGACCTTAATTTTCATTTATTAAGTAATAAAAATGAAATTACCTTTGACAATGAAACAGATGCAAATCTGTGAGCTTCCTGAGTTTATTACGAACTGATAACAATCTCATACTGTATTGCTTTATGTAGGATTATATTAAAGTAGGTATAATTTATAGCAAAAATATTTTATTAGGTGATATCAAGAGTTTGTGTGGCAATTCAGGACAAAGTAATTACTGACAGATTTACTGCAAGCTTGGCTGGCAATCAGTAAAGCAGATGAATAGCAACTGGATAAAAAGCACTGAGCCTGTGATTGGAGGAAGTAAAGTGTCAGCTCATGATAGGCAGGTGAGAGTGACACTCTTCATCAGAACTTAGTTAGATGCAGCAAGCAACCTGTAAGTTCTCACTTATAATACACCAACTAAATAGTAAATGTCAAGCCAAATGCAATTTAGAAAATAGCACGTGTAAGCCTTTCTAAGAGCACATCATAATAATAGAAGAGGAAGTCTTGCCCACGTAACACCAAGAATATTAAGAACACAAAGGAATTTGCTGATACAGTAAGATATTCTGCAAATGTGCTCAGAAGAAAGAAACATGGAAATTGGTCTGCTTGGTCAGAAACACTAAAGCTAGCAGAGAAAATACAGGGAGTCTGAACAAACATGACTGTCTGTTTTATCCAAGTAAATCATTTTATGAAGTTAGCTTGAAAGTCATTGCTTTTATTCATTTAGTGGCCTGGCTTTAAAATGAATATTGGAGGAATTCTTATACCCCTAAAGACTGAAAAGGAAATAAAACTAAATTATATAAGGATATCAATAAAAAGTTGGAAAAGTCAAATAAACTTCATTTGATGGAATGATAAAATTAAACAGAAACCATGAGAAATAAAGCTGACAAAGTCCCTTTAGAAGCTCTAAATGGTTATATTCTTACTCTTCCACTATTACCACTGGGAGATGCAAAACCAAAAGTCCTTGCCCATGTCTGCTACTTTAGCCTGTCTGACTTGCTATAACAAATCTCCATGTCACTTAAACCAGCAGAAAATTAATTGGTCCACAATTCTGAAGGTAAGAAAGTGAAAGGATAAAGCATCAGTATTTGTTCTCTGCTTCATACAGGATACTTTCTCAGTGCATTCTTACATGGTAAACGCCCTTTATATAGAGCACTAGTTCCATTCATGAGGAGCCTAATTACTTTCTCAAGGCTGCAACTGTTACTAACCATTGTCTTGGAAATCAGATCTTAATACAATATTATAGGGGACATAGACATTCAGGCCAGACTTCCCTTTCTTCCTTTCTTTGTCCCATGGTGTCTTCATTTGGTAGTGGGCTGACTCAGTCTCTCTTAAACTGTAGCAGTAATATTCATGCCTGGTTCTCACACAACAGAATGGCTATTTTCTCAACCCTGTGAAAAATGCAATGATCTCAGCTGGTTTCAGTCAAAATGCAGTTGAATTATATGGTAATAATAAACGGCCCCAAAATCTTGGAGGACTCACACGTGGATCCTGATTCTTCACACCTAAAGTCTTTTGCAGGTCAAGTGCAGCCATCTTCCAGATTATGAGCCCTGCATTCTTACAACTTTGCCTCGGACGCACCACTCTGAGCTCGTCGCTGAAAAAAAGGGATTAAATAAGAAAAGTTCACTGATGGACAAGTAGAGATGCTCATTACTTTTTTACGGACCCTTAGCAGCAGAATTCATGGCCTCACTATTGTCAAGTAGCTCAGTAGGATACTGACAAACACTAGAAGTATCAACTAAAAGTTTTCCTTGATAAAAAAAAAAAAGCCATGAAGAACAAGCCAGTAAGGAACACTCCCCATGCTCATGCTTGAGTTCCAGCCTTGAAGTTCCTGCCTGATGTAATATAAGCTGTAAGATGAAATAATCCTTTCCTCCCCAAGTTGCTTTTTGGTCATTCTATTAATCACAGCAACAGAAAATAAGACAGGGTTGTTTCTACCCTTGATCTTTGATAGTAAATGCAATTATTACAAAGTCTTTGTTTCGTTGAAGCCTGGTCTTCTAGATTTACACCTAGGGGTGCAAGTCACAGAGACTGTTGGCAGCATGCACACAGTCTGCACGATTTCAATATAGATGGGGTCCCAGCACTGAGACTGGGAGATATGGACATGAACTCCCACCCCTCACTAAGCTATGTGTAATTGTATCTCTGGCAAGGAAAACTCCTGGGGTACTGCATCTTTTCTTCCTCTGAAATGAACAAACTTAGAGCACAAAAGTAGACTTACAAATCTATGGAAAGGTTTCAAAAGTCATCTTGCCTCATGGGGTTATCATAATATGATATTAGGCCTGAGTATGGTGGCACACACTTAACACTTGAATAGCTGAGGCAGGAGGGTGGTAAATTTGTAGCCACCATAGGCTGCATACTGAGCCTTTGTTTCACAATTACTAGTCTCTTATAAGATCTAGGAAATAGTAGTCATTGTTTGAACATCAAAACCAGCTATTTTGTGTTTGTTGTTACTGTTTTGTTTTAATAAAGAAACCTCACTGTTCTTTAAAACTTAACTAGCTAGCTTACTAAAAGTAAAAGAAGCCTGCCACTTGTGTCAATGTGGCATCAAGACCCATCACTCCTCTGCAGAACTAGAGAGACTAAAGGAGGTAGATTGCAATTGTGAGGCCAACTTGATTTACACTGCAAGACTCTATCTCAAACCAAAGCAAAAGGTGGGTGGGAGTGGGGGATTTAAAGAATCTAGAAACTGAATTACTTTTGGGTATTTGTTGCAAAACTTCATTCAATGTATAACTATGAATTAGAAATTAAAGTAAATACCTGGGATCTAAATATAGCTTTCTGAAAACAGGATATTTTAGGTTAGCTGTACCTAAATATGTGATATTCTTTGAGAAACTCTCCTGCCAAATACATTATATAGAAACAATCAGGCAATGAAGTTCTAAAAAATTGGTTGGAAGACTTAATATAACGAATAACATTCTTTTGATGAAGGTTCAGGGAAGCATTTTGAATGCTGGCAACACAAAAAGCGGTTTGTACAACATGAACTTAGTAAGAATCTATGTTCACAGATTTACCTGTGAAACTGCACACCTTACCCTCTCAAATATTTATCCTGCCAAATTTAATTGGACTGAAGCAGTTAAACCATTCAAGCATGGTAGCCAGTAATTGCTTGTAATTCATAAAGAGGATTATGCACATGCTACATTTCCAAAAAACTACCTGCCTGTGAAGAAGCACAGTTATAATGAATGTTCCACAAATATGCACTTTTGAATAGTCTACTTGCCTGCAGGGATAACACAAGCATTAAAGCCCCAGGGAAAATGGTGTTGAGAACTGTCGCCCATGCTCATCCTGGAATACACAATGTTGAGAGTTACAGCCCAGCTCAGAATTCATAGAGCAAGTATCAAACTTTACTTTTGGAAGACTCATCTGGCTGTCAGGCAATTGACACCAGCAATTATCATCTGTTCTCTGTAAAGATGGAACAAGACTTCTAGGGTGACAAGTTCTCTAGAGATTTCCAGTTGTTGACATTTTCATTCGTGATATTTAGATTTGATAATGAGATACATATGATTTTTCTCTCTGTCCCTGCACCCTGACACAGAGTTCTGAATCCTTTTGAGATTCCTGAGTTATGAGAATGTCTTTTGCTTTAATGAGATGACTTTTGAGAAAGTGAAGTGGGCCATCAAAAGCTTATGCCCTGGATAGCACCTGAAACTCTAAGCAATCTCCAGGAAGGGGAGAACAACTGGAGGGAGTGAACAATCAATTAATTGTATCTCTGTGATATAGCCTACAAAAAAATCTCACACTTGGAGCAGGGATCATGCATGCGCGCGCGCACACACACACACACCTTTGATTTAGAGAGAGCTTCCAGAATAGAAAGCAAGTCCATAGTCCCTGAGGCCAGCTTTTCCAATTCCTTTTGAAAATGAGTTCTGATATTCAAGAATTTTCTAACCTTAACCTATGTACCCATTTTTTTCCTGGTATTCACCTGTACTCTCTGGGATATCTGTTCAGTATAATTCAGCAAATATAAGCATATTACTTCCCTGAGTTCTCTCTTGGACTCTTTAGCAAATCATCAAGTCCAAGAAGGGGATCTCAGAATGGCTGGTTTACAAGCAACAAATTAGACATATTTGGGGTAACCAAAAACAATACTGTTAGCATTGCAAACAAATGGGTTAGTTTACTGAGACTTGATCTGTGGGATCTGAACTAATTCTGACTAGAATTAGAATTATAGGGTACCAAGAGAATTGGTTTGTGGAAAAAAAATTCTCACATATTTTGGTAACCTAAAATGTTTTGAGAGTCTTTACGTAAAATTATGGCCTCCCCCATCTATCCTAGTTTGTATACATCCAAATAATAAGGTAAATAATATGGATATAATGTTGTAAATGTTTTCTATTTACTTATTCATGCATTCATTCATTCATTCATTTGTATGTATGTTTTGCTTCATACATGTTGCATGTATGTGGATACTCTTTCCTTGATACATATATGGAAAACAGAAGCACTAGGTACTAAGTATTATGTACAAAATGGGCTTAAAACTAAAAGTCAAAGTAGTGCAAGCCACAAAAATAAATTTTTGTATGTTAAGAAAATGAGAATAGATAAATTATTGTCCAATGACAGTTCATTGTGAAGCTGGTAGACTTCTCTGTAATTATATGAATATAAATACTATAAAATAGGGATAAATTCTGTATCCTACAGAGGTGGAATATTTACATGTGGCTGACATAAAGGCATCTGGGAGCATTCATTCATGCTGAGAAACTAATGATGTCACTGAAACACCATGCCAATATGCTTTTTCAGAAACAGACAATGAAGCTTTAAGTAAACCAGCCATAGAGAGACCACACTCAAGGATCACAGAAAATGCCACAGATTTGAAATTCTGTGTAAGACTTGTGAATTTAGGAAGAGGCCTTAAGAAAATTCACAATGGCAGTGAACATTGAAGCATTCACTACACATCTGTAGAAATTTCATTCTTCAAAAAGAAAAAAAATGCTTCCCACAAGTTATGACTTGATTATTTTACAGTTAACTCCAGAATTTATGGGTGTACAGAATTATTGCCCAGATTCAACGCACAGTTGGCACTGTTTCAAACCTAAAAACAATTCTCAGGCCACAGAAGGGACCTTCACTGTGGGGGCCTGGAAATTATGTTCAATTCCTTTCCTTTTGTCATCAGTGGAAATGGGTGATAAAAGATAACAATTATACATGTCAAGGACAACTAGCCCAAGCAACAGCCTTCCTTGGGACCTAGAAGTCCACACTCAAAACAACAACCAAGATTTCTCTGGCACTGGAAGGTGGAATTCATCTGGAAGAAAAATGTATGTTCATCTTTCAATCAGTCTGTATGCTTTGTGGATTCATAGATTCATTTGGTTCGTCCACCCCCAATCTCCCAGAAGTGACCTTCGCTAAGTCTGACTATGGATTTTCTCCTGACTTCTTTTCTATAATGTGCACTGCTCTGAGGCTGCACTTTTATCTTCTGACAGAGGAATTTGATGTCTTCCAATAAAGACACCAGAAAGAAAAGAGCTTGAATTACTGTTTGTTCTTTTGAGTTTAACTATAAACACATATTTCATAAAGAGTATATGTCAAATGACAGACATGTATGTCTCTCTGATGGCCTAGTCTATCAAAGAACAGAAGCAATTAAACAAATATCCATTTGTTTCAGGACTACCAAAAAATCCAGTTTCAATGTGACCATAGTGTGAGTTCTGTGGCGACTGCTGTTTTCCATTCTCACCCTTCTTCATCCTCAGGAACATAAGCACTCTGAATCCAATGCACCTTATTTACTGAATTAAAGATGTACTTCATGAGTTGTTCAAATCTTTCTTCTCTAAATTCAAGGCATCTGTAGGTCAAGCTGAGTTACTAGGACTTTTGCAAATGTGTTGACCCCTGGAACTTTATATGACAAGCATGCCTGCAATCTGTCAATGGAGGAAGAGGTAAAAGAAAAGAAGAAAAGGAAAGGAAAGGAAAGGAAAGGAAAGGAAAGGAAAGGAAAGGAAAGGAAAGGAAAGAAAAGAAAAGAAAAGAAAAGGAAAGGAAAGAATTGTTGAATATGGCATACAAGTAATACACCAACTGGAGGGACTGAGGCATGAAGATGGTGTCCTAGTTTGCTTTCTCTGGCAGCTTTGGGAGTAGAACGTGTTTATTTGGCTTACATGTTGCTATCACAGATCACTGAGAGCAGGAACCATGTAGGTATAACTGTTTCCTGACTTGCTCTGCATTGCTGGCGTATCCTGCTTTCTTTTATAACCCATTTGCCCACGGGTAGCAGCAACCACAATGAGCAGAACCCTCCTATGTTGTTCATTGATAAAATTCCTTGCCACCCCCAGGCTTGCCCACAGGCCACTATCATGGAGGCATTTGTGTGTGTGTGTGTGTGTGTTGATTTGCTATTTTATTTTTTCCATTAGTTTACTTATTCACTTTACATCCAGATCCTAGCCAACTTCTTTCCAGTCCCTCCTCACATAGACCCTCCCCCACCTCCTCCCTTTACCATCTGAGAAGAAAGAGGGCCTCTGGGTACCAACCCACCCTGGCACATCAAATCACTGCAGGGCTAGTCACATCCTCTCCCACTGAGGCCAGACAAAGCAGCCCAGTTAGGGGAACAGGCCCAGCTTCAATTGTTGGGGAACCCACATAAAGATCAAGTTACACATCAGCTACATAAGTGTGGGTGGCCAAAGTCTAGCCCATGTATGTGCCTTGGTTGGTGATTCAGTCTCTGGGAGCCCCAAAGAGTCGAGTTTAGTTGACTCTCTAGTGGAGACCCACTTCCTTTCAAGTCCCTGAATCTTTCCCCCCCCAAGACTGCCTGAGCTCTGTCTAATGTTTGGTTGTGGGCCTCTCTGCATCTGTTTCTGTCAGCTGCCAAATGGAGCGAGTCAATGCAGGATTAGAAAACTAAACTGAGGTTCCACCTTCCCAAATGACCTAAGCTGGTTTCAAATTTATTTAGAAAAATATTAACCAGCACAGATATTGAGTTAAGGTTACTCAGGGGTATACCATGAGACCCTGTCTCAAAAGAAACAAATGAGTAGATAAATAAACACCAAAAGGTAGATGTCTCCAACTGGTTTTGGGTTATCATAATAAAGAGCCAATAATTATAAGCACTTCATGTTCACAAATCAAGAGACAAGACTGACCTGTAGCAGGTGAAAAGTTTTATTTCCAAATTGCAGAATGTTATCAGAGTGGGGATGAGAAAAGAAAAATTTCAACTTTTCTGTTGCTCAAAGACAAGTCAAAAAATGGCCATGCCTGCCTCGCTACTTTTCTTGTCTGTAATCTCTCTAACCCTTTCCCCTTCCTGCTATTTGCCATGTCCACTTCCAAAATGTACTGATTACATAATTGAGAAAATAATATCTTTCTTTTCAGTCTCCTTTTTCACTACATAGAGATGTTTATTTGAATAAGATTTCTATACTCTTTAGATTAACTTTCATCTTAGGGAGGTTTTTATAATTGTTCAATGGCTGAGGTGGACTCTAGTATAGTTAACCAATTTCAAGTTAAGGGTAACAATTTTAGCTAACATTGTGGGTTAAATGTTACATGACATGGTGAATACTTACCTGCCAAAGGAACAACAGATCCAACTCTGTCTATGGAATGTAAAATTTCTCTCTCTCTCTTCCTTTCACTCCCTCCCTTTTTCTGTCTCTGTATCTCTGTCTCTCACTCTGTGTCTCTGTCTTGCTCTGTCTTTCTGTCTGTCTCTGTCTCTCAGTCTGTCTCTGCCTCTCTCTGTGTCTCTCTTTTGCTCTGTCTCTGTGTCTTTCTGTCTCTCAGTCTCTATTTCTGTCTCTGCCTCGCTCTCTCTTTGTGTGTGTGTGTGTGCGTGCGTATGTGTGTGTGTGTGTGTGTAAAATGCAATCTGCTTCAGGTTTATTTCTTTCCTTGTTTTCATACTCCCAACTAAGTTTGGCATTTGGAGCATAAATGATGATTAGAAAATTATAAGGGAAGCCCCTAGGGTAAAGATAAAAGAAATAAAAGATTCTGTGACGATGAATAGCCAATAATACGAAGGCCAGGTTCCTAGGAATATCCAGATCTCCTCAGATTGCTTTTTCAAATCTAATAAACGGAATAGTCCTGGTTTCCTAATTTGTATTCTGTGATTGATGCTGCATATATCCTAATCATATACAGATTTTGAGAAGGAACATGTTGGAGGGGGTTAGAATGGAAATGATTATTCTTCCTCACAATGGCATTCACCTTGTTTTCTGTGGTTCTTGTTGGTGGTATGTGTGATGGACAGCCAGCTTTTGAGCATCATTTAACTGGAGCTGCTTTTTGGCCTGTCCCTCATTCTCAGTGTTCTGGAGCAACTGAGTTTTCCAACTGGGATGCTTTCCACTCATACAATTGACAGAATTTGAGAGTCTTTGATGGAAAAAAACTTGATTAAAAAAAAAAGTCATTAACTTAATTTTGCTTCATTTGTTTTCCAAGCCAACTTAGAGGAAACTGCTGGGTAAAAAATAACAGCATCTTCATTGACTGCTTTGAAGCTAAACATTTCACACAACTCAGTAAAAAATAGCAAGACTATCTCTTTAGAACATGCACTACTCCAGAATTTAGGACTAATTCACTGCTTCCAGAATTATGTAAGGCAGGAGGCCCGTGGCTCTCCCAAGCGACTATTCTTTTACACTCTTCTCTAATTATCTACCTTTGAGTATTGACTACCCCCATCTGCCATTTAGGATTCGATCCACAGCACAGAAGATTTCATAGCTTCTTTATTAATTATTTTTTTAAAAAAATATTAGATGGCTAAATGGGGGTTAAAAATAAGTTGTGTCATATCATTCTTTGGCCAATTCATTGCATCTTTTTCATTGGGATGAACATTGGATATGTTCTTTGCTAGTCCTGCAATGTCTGCAAATCACTTAAGTTAGTTTGCCTATTTATATAAAAAGAATCAAAATAATAATCCATACTTAACCATTTTTATAAAAACTAAACTATGGTAACTTGAACATACCTAAAATGCTTAATGGCATAAGGTAAGCTCTCAATATTTACTTCTGTTTAGGTTTTCTGCTGGTATTGAAGAACACTGGAGATTGAATGATTTCAAAAGAAGATACAATTATTTAGATTCCTGTTTCTAAAGAATGAGAAGTCTAAGAATTTGATGCAAACTCATCATATTCTTTTCTGGTGAGACCCTTGTGTTGCTGTTGTCTGTGGCAGGCACAGCATAGCAAGCAGGCAGGTGCAGAAGAGATAGATGAGGAAGCCAAAATTGTTTTATGGTCATTTCTTTGGGAAGGAGGTAATACATGCAGACTCATGAAAGTGAGAACTCACTTACCAAACTGGCAGTAACCCACCCATACTTCACTCCAGCCTATGCCACTAATCCACAGCTCTCAGCATTGCTACACTGAGTACTGTGCCTCAACTTGAACTTCACTGGAAACCAAACATGCCCATGTGTTTTATCATGACTTACTGCTATGAATTAAATTATTTTTGTTTTTACCCTTTAATGTGAAAGTAGGCTCAGGGATCATTGTAGGTGGGAGGAGTCTATAGGCCTCAGTCTTATGCGCGAGTACACACACACAGAGACACACACACAGAGAGACACACAAAGCCCAGAGGCAACTAAGAAATGCAAGAGTGGAAGAAATAATCTTCCCGATGGAAGAGCACATCAATTGGTTATCCAAAAACAAATGATCAGCCTTGAAAACATATACGTAACAATAGCATTATATATGTTACTATGGAACAGTCCATATTTAGGAACACATACACACGCATGTAACAATTATCAATGAAAAAGGCCATGGAGATGAAAGGACACAAGGAAAGGTATATGTGAGGGCTTAGATGAAAGGGAAGAAAGAAATATTGCAATTATATTATAATCTCAAATAATAAAAGAAATAACTTTAAAATGTATAGGATGTGAACTAATATTTTGTGTTTAATGTTTTTTGCAAGATTAAAAAAGATGCAATGGGAGGTTTCTACCATATTCTAAGACATGAGGCCTGTGGCACTATTTTTGCAAAAATGGGTGATGGTAGATTTTTTATTAATTTATACATAAAAAATTTAGTTTAATTATCATATTCTTAGCATTCCGTGAAGAAAGAAACCTATATAGGTTATTTGGGCAGAGGTGTGTGTGTGAGTGTGTGTGTGAGTGTGTGTGTGTGTGTGTGTGTGTGTGTGTGTGTTATGTGAGTATGTGTTATAAAATGAATATTAATGATGAAAACATAGATAAAGCATGTCTCTGGTTGGCTGCACAAGAATTTTATGAGAGTCTTAGTTATAGATAAAGAATGTCAAACCTAAAGTTTCTAAGCTCAAACCTGAAATCCAGTGCTCTTTTTATATACATATACTACACAAGGGAGACAAACCAGTACAAGACAAACATGACTCTTTCTCTCCCCAAAACTTTCAAGACAAAACTTGAAAAAGTAACCAGAAGTATTGAAGAACTAAAAAAGGGAGCTTGTGATTATGGTAGTCTTTGAAACTACCTATCAGTCTTCTACTGTGTCTCCCCTTTCTGTAAATATCAAAGGACAAAAACAAGATATGTAAAAACTAACTCACTTACTCTCTCTCTCTCTCTCTCTCTCTCTCTCTCTCTCTCTCTATCTATCTCTCTTTCAGACTTCAATATAACTTCAAGACTGAAATGTCAGAACTTAGTTTCCAGATAACTATAGATTTAAAAAGAACCCACCAAATCCCAGCATAATTGCTCCTGGTGTTGCTTTAACCCCCACCCTCCAGCTATAAATATGTAAAAAGACAGAGGAGGCTAGGGAAGGTGCCTAAAATTCTTCCAAAACCAGCCTCAAAGGGGTAGGTTCACCTGAAGTCTGGACATTCTACAAAAGCACCTGAACAGAGCAGACATGGTTTATAGGGAGGGATTTAAACTTTCCAGTGGCTTAAAGTGAAAATTTTGAAATGTGTAGCTTTTGAAAAAAGTTCATAAGGAAGAAAGAAACTCCATTTGGCAAGTAGGTAATGAAAGAGAAAATAATGTAGAAGGAAAAATAGAGAGTGGTAGCACACCAGGACAACCATAAAAGCAGAGCTCACAGCCTTTTCCAAGTCCCAAGCAAACAAATTTGCTGACCATGTCTGGACTTTGTTACATCAAGAGGGAAGGGCATAACTAAGCTAAGAACCTTCCATCATACCCCAATGTCATAAGAATGAAAAAAATGAAAGGATTCATAAAATATAGAATTATTCCAAATAAATAAAAAAATTGTGCAAATGAGGAAAATTTACGCACACACATACGTGCACACACGAGAGAGAGAGAGAGAGAGAGAGAGAGAGAAAGACCTAGAAAAAAAGAACCATAAAGCAAAAATTTATAAAAATTAAATATATAAAGATTCAAATCAACTCCTTCTCAATAGAAATTCAAAAACTTAGAAACGAAATGGTCAAAATAAGAGAGATTCAGGAGATTTTTTTTTTTATTTTAGTTATTTTCAGGACTCTGTGATATATTAGATCCAGATACCTTATTAAATTCTAAATTCATGGAAATGGGTAAAATTATTTAATCATTAAGCTTTAATTTGTATTTAACATAAAATTTTCAAAAGAGATGGTGAACTATGACAGCCTTCTAAAGGGATTTGGGAAACTTGCATATTCAAACTACATACAATGTGACTTTATTCTTCCCTTTCCTTTGTTGTTATTATTTATCAGCTCATCCTGACATGTTGTGGGCTTTACTCTGCCTCAACGCTTTTGCCTCAACGCTTTGGGGCTAAGTGCTCTGGTCAAGAGAGAGAGAGAGAGTGTGCTCTGCCCGGCCAGCCTGTGAGTGCACCCCGGATACCTCCAGACACATTCTGGGGGATCCATAGAACCCATAGCCAGCGCTAGCACTCCCCTTCCTCCTCTGCTCGCCCCTCTTCTGCTCTGAGGCCTGTTAGTGAGTGTACCCCGGATACTGCCAGACACATTCTGGGGGACCCACAGATCCCACAACCAGCTTTAGGTAGGAAAACCCACATACTACCTACCCTGAGCTCATAGCTGGGTGCCCTGAGTGCTCAGAATCCAGCAGATACCACCCCCCCTGCCCCTGCCAGCTAGCACCCCCCTTCTGCCCATCTCCCGGGTCTGAGGCCTGGACCAGACCTCTGCCAGGTCTGCAGTGGTGTGGACCCCGGATCCCGCCTGAGACATACTGGAAGGTCCACTCAACCCAGAGCCACAGAGGAACAACTGAACTCAGAGTGTCAGACAACATATCCTGAGAGATCCAAGAGGAGACACTGCACCCAGAACAGCAGACAACTAGCTGGACTGCTACCTTGGAGGCACCCTATCCTGAGGCATCCTAGAGATACCACAGTAATCAGTGCAGCTGGAAAAAAAAAATCACAGAGACATCTGGACACCTAGAAGACCAAACACAAGCGAGACAACTGGAAAGGCAGGCTTCAATCAGAGACAGAAGTACAGGTAGCACTAGATTTAACCAGATGGCAAAAGGCAGGCACAGAAACGCAAGCAACAGAAACCAAAGTTACATGGCATCATCAGAACCCAGTTCCCCCATCATAGCAAGCCCTGAACACCCCATCACACCAGAAAAGCAGGATTCAGAATTAAAATCACTTCTCATGATGATGATAGAGGACTTTAAGAAAGACATAAATAACACTCTCAAAGAACAGATAGAAACCCTTAAAGAGGAAACACAAAAATCCCTTAAGGAATTGCAAGAAAATGCAACCAAACAGGAGAAGGAATTAAACAAAACCATGCAGGATCTAAAAATGGAAGTAGAAACAATAAAGAAATCACAAAGGGAGAACACCCTGGAGATAGAAAACTTAAAAAAACGATCAGGAGTCATAGACACAAGTATTACCAACAGAATACAGGAGATGGAAGAGAGAATCTCATGTGCAGAAGATACCATGGAAAACATTGACACAACTGTCAAAGAAAATGCAAAATACAAAAAGCTACTAACCAAAAATGTACAAGAAATCCAAGACACAATGAGAAGGCAAAACCTAAGGATAATAGGAATAGATGAGGGGGAAGACTCCCAACTTAAAGGACCAGTAAATATCCTCAACAAAATTATAGAGGAAAACTTCCCTGACCTAAAGAAAGAGCTGTCCATAAATATACAAGAAGCCTACAGAACTCCAAATAGTTTAGACCAGAAAAGAAATACTTCCCGCCACATAATAGTCAAAACATCAAATGTACAAAACAAAGAAAAAATACTAAAGGCAGTAAGGGAAAAAGGCAAAGTAACATATAAAGGCAGACCTATAAGAATTACACCAGACTTCTCACCAGAGACCATAAAAGCCAGAAGATCCTGGACCGATATCATATAGACCCTAAAAGAACATAAATGTCAGCCCAGACTACTATACCCAGCAAAACTGTCAATCATTATTGAGGGAGAAACCAAAATATTCCATGACAAATCCAAATTTAGACAGTATCTCAAAACAAACACAGCACTTCAAAGGATAATTGGTGGAAAACTCCATCACAAGGAGGGAAACTACAACCTAGAAAAAGCAGGAAAGTAATCTTCCAAAAACCGTAAAAGAAGGTAGCTACACAAACATATCTCCACTGCCAACAACAAAAATAACAGGAAACAACACTCATTTTTTCTTAATATCTCTTAATATCAATGGACTCAATTCTCCAGTAAAAAGACATAGACTATCAGACTGGATACATAAACAGGACCCAACATTTTGCTGCATTCAGGAAACTCACCTCTGTGGAAAGGACAGACACTACCTCAGAGTAAAAGGTGGGAAAACAATCTTCCAAGCAAATGGTCCCAAGAAACAAGCTGGAGTAGCGATTCTAATATCAAATAAAATCAGTTTTCAACCAGAAGTAATCAAAAAAGATAAAGAAGGACACTTCATATTCATCAAAGGAAAAATGTACCAAGAGGAACTTGCAATTCTCAACATCTATGCCCCAAATGTAAGGGCACCCAAATACATAAAAGACACTTTACTAAAACTTAAAGCATACATTGCACCCTACACAATAATAGTGGGAGATTTCAACACCCCACTCTCAGTTATGGACAGATCATAGAAACAGAAACTAAATCGAGACACAATGAAACTAACAGAAGTTATGAACCAATTGGACTTAACTGACATCTATAGAACATTTCATCCTAAAACAAAAGAATATACCTTTTTTTCAGCACCTCATGGTACCTTCTCCAAAATAGACCATATAATTGGTCACAAAACAGGCCTCAACAAATACAAAAAGATTGAAATAATCCCTAGTACCTTATCAGACCACCATGGATTAAGACTTGTCTTTGACATGGACAAAAACAACAGAAAGCCCACATACACTTGGCAACTGAACAATGCTCTACTCAATGATAACTTGGTCAAGGAAGAAATTAAGAAAGAAATGAAAGACTTTTTATATTTAAATGAAAATGAGGACACATCATATCAAAACATGTGGGACTCATTGAAAGCAGTACTAAGAGGAAAAAAATCATAGCTCTAAGTGCCCACAAAAAGAAAGTGGAAAGAACGTACATTAATAAATTGACAGCACACCTGAAAGAGTTAGAACAAAAGAAGCTAATATACCCAAGAGGAGTAGACGGCAGGAAATAATCAAACTCAGGGCTGAAATCAACCATATCGAAACAAAAAGAACTATACAAAATATCAACAAAACCAGGAGCTGGTTCTTTGAGAAAATCAACAAGATAGACAAACCCTTAGCCAGACTAACCAAAGGGCACAGAGACAGCATTCAAATTAATAAAATCAGAACTGAAAAGGGAGACATAACAACAGAAACAGAGGAAATTAAAAAAATTATCAGGTCCTACTACAAAGGCCTATACTCAACAAAATTGGAAAATCTGGAGGAAATGGACAATTTTCTAGATAGATACCAGGTACCAAAGTTAAAAGAGGAGCAGATAAACCATCTAAACAGTCACATAACGCCTAAAGAAATAGACACAGTCATTAAATATCTTCCCACCAAATAATGTCCAGGGCCAGATGGTTCCAGTGCAGAATTCTTCCAGACCTTCACAAGGAAGACCTAATACCAATCCTCTTCAAGCTATTCCATCGAATAGAAACAGAAGGAACACTACCCAATTCATTCTATGAAGCTACCATTACACTCATACCTAAACCACAGAAAGACCCAACAAAGAAAGAGAACTACAGACCAATCTCTCTTATGAATATTGATGCAAAAATACTCAATAAAATTCTCTCAAACCGAATCCAACAACACATCAAAACAATTATCCATCAAGATCAAGTAGGCTTTATCCCAGGAATGCAGGGATGGTTCAATATTCAGAAATCCATCAATGTAATCCACTACATAAATAAACTCAAAGAAAAAAAAACACATGGTCATCTCACTAGATGCTGAGAAAGCATTTGACAAAATTCAACATCCCTTCATGGTAAAAGTCTTGGAAAGATCAGGAATTCAAGGCCCATATCTAAACATAGTAAAAGCAATATACAGCAAGCCAGTAGCCAACATCAAACTAAATGGAGAGAAACTTGAAGCAATCCCACTAAGATCAGGGACTAGGCAATGCTGCCCACTCTCACCTTACCTATTCAATATAGTACTGGAAGTCTTAGCTAGAGCAATTAGACAACAAAAGGAAGTCAAAGGGATACAGATAGGAAAAGAAGAAGTCAAAATTTCACTATTTGCAGATGATATGATAGTATACATAAGTGAACCTAAAACTTCCACCAGAGAACTCCTAAACCTGATAAACAACTTTAGCAATGTGGCTGGATATAAAATCAACTCAAACAAATCAGTAGCCTTCCTCTATTCAAAGGATAAACAGGCTGAGAAAGAAATCAGGGAAATGACACCCTTCACAATAGCCACAAATAAAATAAATTATCTTGGAGTGAATCTAACAAAGCAAGTGAAAGATCTGTATGACAAGAACTTCAAGTATCTGAAGAAAGAAATTGAAGAAGATCTCAGAAGATGGAAATATCTCCCATGCTCCTCAATTGGCAGGATTAACTTAGTAAAAATGGCCATCCTGCCAAAAGCAATCTACAGATTCAATGCAATACCCATCAAAATTCCAAATCAATTCTTCATAGAGCTAGAAAGAGCAATTTACAAATTCATTTGGAATAACAAAAAATCTAGGATAGCAAGAACTATTCTCAACAATAAAAGAACCTCTGGGGGAATCACCATCCCTGACCTCAAACTGTACTACAGAGCAGTAGTGATAAAAACTGCATGGTATTGGTACAGAGACAGGCAGGAAGATCAATGGAATAGAATTGAAGACCCAGAATTGAGCCCGCACACCTATGGTCACTTGATCTTTGACAAGGGAGCTAAATCCATCCAGTGGAAAAAGGACAGCATTTTCAACAAGTGGTGCTGGCTCAACTGGAGGTCAACATGTAGGAGAATGCAAATTAATCCACTCTTATCCCCCTGCACAAAGCTCAACTCCAAGTGGATAAAGGGCCTTCACATAAAGCCAGATACACTGAAACTAATAGAAGAGAAGTTGGGAAGACCCTCGAATACCTAGGCACAGGGGAAAAGTTCCTGAACAGAACACCAATGGCTTATGCTCTAAGATCAAGAATCAACAAATGGGACCTCATCAAATTGCAAAGCTTCTGTAAGGCAAAGGACACTGTCAACAAGACAAAATGGCAACCAACAGATTGGGGAAAGATCATTACCAATCCTACATCTGATAGGGGGCTAATATCAAATATTTACAAAGAACTCAAGAAATTAGACGCCAAATAACAAAATAACCCCATTAAAATGGGGTACAGAGCTAAAGAAAGAATTCTCAAAAGAGGAAACTCGAATGGCTGAGAAGCACCTTAAGAAATGCTCAACATCCTTAGTCATCAGGGAAATGCAAATCAAAACAACACTGAGTTACCACCTCACACTGGTCAGAATGGCTAAGATCAAAAATTCAGGTGATAGTAGATGCTGGCGAGGATGTGAAGAAAGAGGAACACTCCTGCATTGTTGGTGGGGTTGCAAGCTGGTACAACCACTTTGGAAGTCAGTCTGGCAGTTCCTCAGAAAATTCGACATAGCAGTACCTGAGGACCCAGCTATACCACTCCTGGGCATATACCCAGAAGATGCTCCAACATGTAACAAGGACACATGCTCCACTATGTTCATAGCAGCCTTATTTATAATAGCCAGAAGCTGGAAAGAACCCAGATGCCCTTCAACAGAGGAATGGATACAAAAAATGTGGTACATATACACAATGGAATATTACTCAGCTATTAAAAATAATGAATTCGAGAAATTCTTAGGTAAATGGATGGAACTAGAAAATATCATCCTGAGTGAGGCAACCCAATCACAAAAGAACACACATGGTATTTACTCACTGATAAGCGGAGATTAGCCCAAAAATTTGAAACAACAAAGATTCAACTACCAGACTACATGAAGCTCACGAAGAAGAAAGAACAAGTGAGGATGCCTAGGTCTTTCTTAGAAGGAGTAACTAAATACCCAAGGGAGCAAATACGGAAACAGAGTGTGGGACAGAATCTGAAGGGGGGCATTGTAGGGAGACCATTCCATCTGGGTATTCATTCCATGGGCAGTCACCAAAAATAGACGCTGGCTGATAGAGATGTCAGGATGGGAAAGCTGACAGCAGCCTGATAAGGCTGTCTCCTTAGAGGTCCCCCAGAGTCGGACATACCCAGAGACAGATACCCACAGCTATCCATTAATCTGATCAAAGGTTCCCAATGGAGGAGTTAGAGAGTAAATTGAAGGAACCTTAAGGGCTGTTGGCCCCGTGAGGAGAGCAACAATACCAACCAGCCAGAGCTCCCCAGGGTCTAAACCACCAGCCTAGGAGCACATATGGATAGACACATGACTCCAGCTGTATATGTAGGGGAGGATGGCCTTGTTGGGCATAGGTGGGAGACAAGGTCATTGGTACCCTGAAGGCTGAGCACTGAGGAGGGGGCTGGGGGTAGGTGGGTAAACACCTTCATAGAAGCAGGAGGAGGGAGGATGGGATAAGGGGTTCCTGGGTGGTTGGGGAAATATGGTAAGGGGATAAAATTTGAAATGTACATATTATATCCAATAAAAGAGGGGAAAAAATAGAAAAGCAGTTAGAACCAAGATTCTTAATAAAATGTCAGCCCTCTTTAATAAAAAAAAAAAACTATCTTGATACTAAAATTTGTTTTGAGAATTGTATATTGCAGAATGATCAGCCTTGGGGTATCTACTCAACAAGCAAGCTGGGCAGACCTGCTCAAACCTCTGAGGTTCGGGAATTCCATCTGGAGGCAGTGAAGACACAGCATCAGAGGATTGTCAATTTGCTCTCCCCCCCCCCCAACTCCTCTTCTAATATCTCAACGTCTATAATCAGCTTGAAGAAGCTAATGAGTCAGTGCCCCTATTCCCTGGGCATGGGGACTAAGGTGGTAAATGTTGGGCTGTCTCTCTAGGGAAAAGTAATGGTTCTGTTGGAATAGAGAGGATTAGCTAGGGTTTATTGCATAGCCATAACCTATTAGTAGAAATCTGTATAATTAATATCAAGATGAAGATATAAATTCTTAAATTGCACCAATTTACTTTGTTTACAAATTTTAAGGTTTCCATTGGCATGAGCTTCTTAGTGATATAAGAGTGAGATGAATATTGTTACTCTCATAGGCATTGTACCAGTATAACACATTTAGGAATTCAAAGCTTAGACCCAGTCCTTCCTTAACTTTTTTTATCGTATTTGAGACAGTCAGCCTGTGAGTTAAGGGACTATAGAAAATTCATGACTTGGAGTTTATTATAAGGGTGTTCTCTATGTTTTATTAAGAAATAGCTGAGTGGAGTTAACAGGCAACAGTCCAGATTACCTTACATGGATAGCTGGTTTTCAAAACGTCAGAAATCCTTAGAATTGACATGACAAACATTTCAGTATTATTGTTCATTTTCATTAGAGACCTGTCTGCTCCGGACAGCTTCCTATATTGAATTCTAAGAAGAAATTGAGCATCCTTGGAGTTACTCCAGCTGTGGTGAGACAGTCACTAGGCAAGAATTGCCACTTTCCTTCTACAGACAAATTACTGTCCAGAAAAGGACACACTTGCAGAATAGTCGACTGATTATATCTGCCTAGACAGAGTAATCAGCCCTTAATAATTCTGCAGCACTAAGGTCTGTCAGATGATCCTGGGCCAGAAGGCAGAAGAACAGATGCTCTAACGTTTTGAAGTAGAGTGAGTGTCCAGGTGTTCAGAGGTCTCTATAAATTGGCTAAGTTTTAGAAACTATGATTTGTGCTTCCCACAATTATAGTTAACTCAGTCATTCTGGATTTCTGACGGGGTTGAAAACATATAGCTATTGACCTTAAGAGAAAAGATTTGAGTGGATGGTCGTCAGCTGACATTCATCCTAAAGCCAGGTTCAGAACTAAATGTTTTAGTTAGAATAGATGACAGAGAAGCTGGTCAGTCAACAAAAGGATGGACTGGGTATTAGGACTATCCTGTACCTCACTGGTACAAATTGGCATAATTATGCTCTAATTATATTTTGAGAGAAAAGTTTCATTTTAACAGGAAGGGTGATGTGTAGGAGGAGCTAAGGTAGGAGGAGTACTGAGAGGAAGAAAAGGAGTAAGAAGAGGAGAAGAAGAAAGAGAGGAGAAGCTAGGTGATGAAAGAGAAAAAGAGGGGGAGACAGGGAGGCAGATATTCATGTATGTCCACCAGTCAAAGATAGTTGTTATATCTAGGTTGGTCAGTGGGTTACACCTCTGATTGAACAATACCAAACTTATAAAGCCTATGATTAACATTATTTTAAAAAAATGTATAAATGCAAAAAGGGAAAGGGGGCATGGGATACGGGTTTCCTAAGGGGGTGGGAGGGAATGGGGATAGGGGATGCCATCTGAAGTGTAAATAAAATATCTAATAATAAAAAAAAAGAGAGAGTGTGGGGCAAGCGACATGAAGAATGGAGACAAGACAGGGTGTGATCAAGTCTCTCTATTGAAGGGAATTTTGAAGTATTTATATACACAAGCAGGAGACCACAGGTGAAAACACTTTACCACGTGCACCATACAGCTGAGGTCACTAAACAGCAAAACAAGCTATGTGGGATAAACAATATATTTATCAGAGTGTGCTTCAGCTGTTATAGGCTTTTGACAACCAAGTCTTTCATCAGGGTATATGGTTCCAGATGGCTGCAAAGTTATCTAGCCGCTTTCTACTAAAGTTGGCTCCCAACAGGTCCCCCTTTTTAAATTTTTTTCAAAAGGGAAGGCTGGGAAAACTTATGGAAACCGTGCCTGTCCTAGGTTGGAACAAAGGACCCCAGCCTCACTTAAGATGGTGAGGCCTCCCTTATTTTAGGGGCAAGGGTCTCGATATGCTCTCTTACCCGTCATTGGCTATCCGGCTTAGTGCGTAAGTTAGGGGTTAATCCTCGTCAATCTTGATGACAGAGGTTTCAGAGTCCCCTACTTCCAGCCTGTAATATTGAACCTGTATGGGTTTACCAAAGCCATCAGTTTGTTGAACAGCATGAACCCGAGTGACAAGAGACTTAATATCTAGACTGTTGATATAAATGCAACACTCATTAAGGCAACACACAACTTCCCCTGTTGGGGAAGTAAAAGTTCTAAGCCTTGTACCCACAAATTTTCAATAGAAGAAATTATACCAATGAAATCCTTGAATTTTGCATCAGCTTAGTAACAATTATACAGATTAAGACAGCCTAATATTAACCACCTCAGTCCCCAAGTCCAGGGAATTGGGGCGCCAACTCCTCATTAACTTCTTCAAGCTGAACATGGGCGTTGACTTTTAGAAGAGGAATGAGGGGAAGGGTAAATTGATAAGCATCTGAAGTCTGTCTTAACTGCATCCAGCTGGAAGTCCAGGGCATCAGTGAACATGCAGGTGATAAGAAGATTCATTCACCAAGGCTGTGTATTCTGTAATATACAAATCTCAAAACAAGGTTTAGTATCAAGATAATTATTTTGATTCTCTGAAATCTAGTGTTCTGGAGGCCTACCTCTGTCATGTCTGATCCATATAATTCTGGAAGACATAACTACTACCTTAATGACCTCATCAGAAAACTCATAGAAAAACCTTTTTTTCCAAATTAGCCTTTCCTTAAGCCAGTAACCAGAAAAACCTTTACATTG
The DNA here is from genome assembly GCF_011762505.2 of Arvicanthis niloticus. Lineage (NCBI taxonomy): Eukaryota > Metazoa > Chordata > Mammalia > Rodentia > Muridae > Arvicanthis > Arvicanthis niloticus. The sequence goes on from NC_047679.1 coordinate 5,243,176, forward strand.
AGTTTTTATCCAGAAAAATATAATTATATAACTCAAATCACACCCATTTTGAAAGTTAAATCAATTAACATTATCATTCTGCTTAGCTCTCTGTCTAGAGCAGCCTTCTATTTATTCCTTGCGTCTTTAAAGCCTTTTTCATCTGTTTTTACTCACTTATTTCTTGCCCCATTTTCGTTACTATAACCTTTATTTATTTATCTGTTTGGCTCTCTTGACTCAGAGCAGCCTGTAATTTACTCCTTGCATCTTTAAATCCTTTTTCATCTGTTTCTGCTTACTTATTTCTTGCCCCGTTTTTGTTACTATAACCTTTATCTATCTGTTTGGCTCTCTTGACTCAGAGCAGCCTGCAATTTACTCCTTGCATCTTTAAAACTTTTTTCATCTGTTTCTGCTTATTTTTTGCCCCATTTTTGTTACTATGCAATCACCTTTGTTTCACTTCCGAATTCAGCCAGCTCTGTCAACCGACTGGTTCTCCAGCGCAGGGTGTCTTCCACTGTATCCTGCTTACTGGAGTTCAAAAGTTGAGGCTCTGTCAGTCGGACTGGTTCTCCAGCGCAGGGTGTCTTCCACTGTATCCCGATTACTGGAGCCCGACGTTGGATGCCACAAATGTTGTGGCCTTTACTCTGCCTCAACGCTTTGGGGCTAAGTGCTCTGGTCAAGAGAAAGAGTGTTGGGCAAGCGACTCGAAGAATGGAGACAAGACAGGGTGTTATCAAGTCTCTCTTCAAGTCTCTTTTCTCAAGTCTCTCCTCTTGAAGGGAATTCTGAGGTATTTATATACACAAGCAGGAGACCACAGGTGAAAACACTTTACCACGTGCACCATACAGCTGAGGTCACTAAACAGCAAAACAAGCTATGTGGGATAAACAATATATTTATCAGAGTGTGCTTCAGCTGTTATAGGCTTTTGACAACCAAGTCTTTCATCAGGGTATATGGTTCCAGATGGCTGCAAAGTTGATCTAGCTGCTTTCTACTAAAGTCGGCTCTCAACACTGACAGATTCAGTCCAGTGTTTGGCAATAGGAAGTGTGGAAATAAAACAAATTTATAAAAATCAATTTACATGTAATCCCTCTGAGTCCTCAGTTGGACCACATTCTAATTAAGGCCAAGAAGTGAATGTAGCAAAAAAAGGGAAGAAGATAAAATACATTTCTTTCTTAATCATTACTTCATGGTTTCCAATGTACCTAATTTGGAGCAGCAATATCTGTTTTTTAAGTGTCTTATTATCAAATATATTAATTCTCCATAACAAGTTCATTATGACACATTCATGCACATAATATATTTTGACCATTTTTTACTTCCTGTTACCCTCTTTTGTTTCTCCATCTCTCTATCCTACTCTTGATCCCCTTTCTTGTTCCAATTACTGTCTATATTAGAAACTTTTCAATTGTTGCAATAAAGCACCATGACCAAGGCAACTTATAAAGCAAAGCCTTTGGGCTTTACAGTTTCAGAAATTTAGAAAGCAGGATGACATATCAAAGGTGGGGCTGCAGAAACAGCAGTGTTTAAATCCTGTAAGAATCAGATTCAAGGGGAATAGCGGGAGTCTTTTACAACCTGAAACCGCCCCCCACCACCAACCCCCCCCCCCAACTCCGCCACCAACATACTTCCTCCTGCAAGGCCACACTTCCTAATCCTCTCCAAATAGCCAACTGTTTGCTTGGTTTTGCTCCAACTGGGAAACAAGTATTCAAATGTGCAAGACATATGGGGGAACCACTCATCCAACCAACATATCTCACTTCTACTTTTATAATATCCTGGTTTGTTTCTCTGTTGTGATAAAACACGACCAAAATCAACTTGGGGAGGAAAGAGTTTATTTGGTTTACACATTCATATCACCATGGTAAATTAGGACAGGAACTCAAGGCAAGGAAACAGGAACAGAAACAGGACATGGAGGAGTGCTGCTTATTGGCTTGCTCAGCCTGCTTTTTTTAATACAACCTGGGCTTACCTGTTAAGGGATGGCATCACCCACAGAGGGTTAAGTCCTCCTACATCTATCATTAATCAAAAATATGGCTCACAAACTTGCCTACAAATTAGTCTGATATGGACATTTTCTCAAATGAGGCTTCCTATTCTCAGAGGATCCTAGTTGTATTAAGATGACAAAAAAATTAAAACAACTGACAAGCACAGTCTTTTTTATGTGTGATCTCATGAGTTGATGGAGTCTTATGTGGCTTTCTCTGGGGAACTCTGATCAAATGTCTATTCATCCATAGATAGGACACTGTTGACAGACCAAAAGAAATGGTTTTCCCCACTCTTAGTGGAGAGTTCTATTTAAGTATTTTACTTGCCAGAGTATGGCTGAGAGATTTCTTACAGGTGAATAGATAACTCAAAAGAAATGTGCATTGCTGAAAAGCCCATCTCAGTGTGGATAATGACTCCCTGACGTATTTTGTCTCCCTAGATCTCCTTGATGTATTTGCAGGCAACTAACCTGGCAGGAAATCTTCCCCAGGTTGCAGTTTTTACTATTTATATAACTTTGGAATGGGGCCTGGTGAATTTTGTTTCAGCAACTCCCTGGGACTCAGGAGTTTAATTCCCCAGTTTTGTAAATTTGGCCTATTTTCTAACTCTTAACAAGCTTCTCTCAAGAACAAAATGTTTCAAGACCTCTGCACAGTCTGCTGTTGTGTAAACCATGGATTCCACCTGAGACATCCTGAAGGCTCCAGGGACCCCACAGCTGTAGGTAGGAAGACCCACACACTGCCCTAAGGACATAGCTGGGTGCTGGGAGCCCTCAGATTCCAGCAGATACCCAAACCCCCACCCCTGCGGAATAGCACTCCCCTTCCGCCCCTCTCCCAGATCTGAGGCCTGGACCAGACCTCTGCCCAGTCTGCTCTAGTGTGGACCCCGAATTCTGCCCGAGACATTCTAGAAGGTCCACTCAACCCAGAGCCACAGAGAAACAACTGAACTCAGAGTATCAGACAACATATTCTGAGATATCCTAGAGGAGCCACTACACTCAGATCAGTGGGCAACTTATCCTGAGACATACTAGAGGAGACACTGCACCCAGAACAGCAGACACCTAGCTGGACTGCTACCTTGGAGGCACCATATCCTGAGGCATCCTAGAGGTACCACTGTACTCAGTGCAGCTGGAAAAGATCACAGAGACATCTGGACCACAAGGAGATCAGACAGAAGCAATATAACTGGAAAGGCAGGCTTCAGTCAGAGACAGCAAGTACAGGCAACACTAGAGTTAACCAGATGGCGAAAGGCAAGCACAAGAATGTAAGCAACAGAATCTAAAGTTACAGGCCATCATCAGAACCCAGTTCCCCCATCATAGCAAGCCCTGAACACACCATCACACCAGAAAAGCAGGATTCAGAATTAAAATCACTTCTCATGATGATGATAGAGGACTTTAAGAAAGACATAAATAACACTCTCAAAGAACTTAAGGAGAACACTGGTAGACAGAAAGAAACCCTTAAAGAGGAAACACAAAAATCCCTTAAGGAATTGCAAGAAAACACAACCAAACAGGAGAAGGAATTAAACAAAACCATCAAGGATCTAAAAATGGAAGTAGAAACAATAAAGAAATCACAAAGGGAGAATACCCTGGAGATAGAAAACCTAAAAAAAAAAAAAAAAAAAGATCAGGAGTCATAGACACAAGTATCACCAACAGAATACAAGAGATAAAAGAGAGAATCTCATGTGCAGAAGATACCATGGAAAACATTCACACAACTGTCAAAGAAAATGTAAAATACAAAAAGCTACTACCCCAAAATATACAGGAAATCCAAGACACAATGAGAAGGCCAAACCTAAGGATAATAGGTATAGATGAGGGGGAAGACTCCCAAATTAGAGGACCAGTAAATATCCTCAACAAAATTATAGAGGAAAACTTTCCTGACCTAAAGAAAGAGCTGTCCATAAATATACAAGAAGCCTACAGAACTCCAAATAGTTTAGACCAGAAAAGAAATACTTCCCGCCACATAATAGTCAAAACATCAAATGTACAAAACAAAGAAAAAATACTAAAAGCAGTAAGGGAAAAAGGCAAAGTAACATATAAAGGCAGACCTATAAGAATTACACCAGACTTCTCACCAGAGACCATAAAAGCCAGAAGATGCTGGACCGATATCATACAGACCCTAAGAGAACACAAATGCCAGCCCAGACTACTATACCCAGCAAAACTCGCAATCAATATTGATGGAGAAACCAAAATATTCCATGACAAATCCAAATTTACACAATATCTTTCCACAAATCCAGCACTTCAAAGAATAATTGGTGGGAAACTCAAACACAAGGAGGGAAACTACAACCTTAAAAAAGCAAGAAAGTATTCTTCCAACAACCCTAAAAGAAGGTAGCTATACAAACATATATCCACTGCCAACAACAAAAATAACAGGAAACAACATCCATTTTTTCCTTAATATCTCTTAATAGCAATGGACTCTTTTCTCCAATAAAAGACATAGACTATCAGACTGGATACATAAACAGGACCCAACATTTTGCTGCATACAGAAAATTCACCTTTGTGAAAAAGACAGACACTACCTCAGGGTAAAAGGTTGGAAAACAATATTGCAAGCAAATGGTCCCAAGAAACAAGCGGGAGTAGCTCTTCTAATATCAAATAAAATCATTTTTCAACCAAAAGTAATCAAAAAAGATAAAGAAGGACACTTCATATTCATCAAAGGAAAAATGTTCCAAGAGGAACTCGCAATTCTCAACATCTATGCCCCAAATGCAAGGGCACCCAAATACATAAAGGAAACTTTACTAAAGCTTAAAGCATGCATTGCACCCTACACAATAATAGTGGGAGATTTCAACACCCCACTCTCAGTTATGGACAGATCATGGAAACAGAAACTAAACTGAGACACAATGAAACTAACAGAAGTTAGTTATGAACCAATTGGACTTAACTGACATCTATAGAACATTTCATCCTAAAACAAAAGAATATACCTTTTTCTCAGCACCTCATGGTACCTTCTCGAAAATAGACCATATAATTGGTCACAAAACAGGCCTCAACAGATACAAAAAAGATTAAAATAATCCCTAGTACCTTATCAGACCACAATGGACTAAGACTCATCTTTGACATGGATAAAAACAACAGAAAGCCCACATACACTTGGAAACTGAACAATGCTCTACTCAAAGATAACTTGGTCAAGGAAGAACTAAAGAAAGAAATTAAAGACTTTTTAGAATTAAATGAAAATAAGGACACATCATATCAAAACTTGTGGGACTCCCTAAAAGCAGTAGTAAGAGGAAAAATCATAGCTCTAAGTGCCCACAAAAAGAAAATGGAAAGAGCATACATTAACAACTTGACAGCACACCTGAAAGCCTTAAAACAAAAAGAAGCTAATATACCCAAGAGGAGTAGATGGCAGGAAATAATCAAACTCAGGGCTGAAATCAACCAAGCTGAAAGAAAAAGAACTATACAAAATATCAACAAAACCAGGAGCTGGTTCTTTGAGAAAATCAACAAGATAGATAAACCCTTAGCCAGACTAACCAAAGGGCGCAGAGACAGTACTCAAATTAATAAAATCAGAACTGAAAAGGGAGACATAACAAAAGAAACAGAGGAAATTAAAAGAATCATCAAATCCTACTACAAAGGCCTATACTCAACAAAATTGGAAAATCTGGAGGAAATGGACAATTTTCTAGATAGATACCAGGTACCAAAGTTAAAAGAGGAGCAGATAAACCATCTAAACAGTCACATAACCCCTAAAGAAATAGAAGCAGTCATTAAAAACCTCTCCACCAAAAAAAGTCCGGGGCCAGATGGTTTCAGTGCAGAATTCTATCAGATGTTCAAGGAAGACCTAATACCAATCCTCTTCAAGCTATTCCATCGAATAGAAACAGAAGGAACACTACCCAATTCATTCTATGAAGCTACCATTACACTCATACCTAAACCACAGAAAGACCCAACAAAGAAAGAGAACTACAGACCAATCTCTCTTATGAATATTGATGCAAAAATACTCAATAAAATTCTCTCAAACCGAATCCAACAACACATCAAAACAATTATCCATCAAGATCAAGTAGGCTTTATCCCAGGAATGCAGGGATGGTTCAATATTCAGAAATCCATCAATGTAATCCACTACATAAATAAACTCAAAGAAAAAAAAACACATGGTCATCTCACTAGATGCTGAGAAAGCATTTGACAAAATTCAACATCCTTTCATGGTAAAAGTCTTGAAAGATCAGGAATTCAAGGCCCATACCTAAGCATAGTAAAAGCAATATACAGCAAGCCAGTAGCCAACATCAAACTAAATGGAGAGAAACTTGAAGCAATCCCACTAAGATCAGGGACTAGACAGGCTGCCCAGTCTCACCTTACCTATTCAATATAGTACTGGAAGTCCTAGCTAGAGCAATTGGACAACAAAAGGAAGTCAAAGGGATACAGATAGGAAAGGAAGAAGTCAAAATTTCACTATTTGCAGATGATATGATAGTATACTTAAGTGAACCTAAAACTTCCACCAGAGAACTCCTAAACCTGATAAATAACTTTAGCAATGTGGCAGGATATAAAATCAACTCAAACAAATCAGTAGCCTTCCTCTACTCAAAGGATAAACAGGCTGAGAAAGAAATTAGGGAAATGGCACCCTTCACAATAGCTACAAATAAAATAAAATATCTTGCAGTGAATCTAACCAAGCAAGTGAAAGATCTGTATGACAAGAACTTCAAGTATCTGAAGAAAGAAATTGAAGAAGATCTCAGAAGATGGAAACATCTCCCATGCTCCTCAATTGGCAGGATTAACTTAGTAAAAATGGCCATCCTGCCAAAAGCAATCTACAGATTCAACACAATCCCCATCAGAATTCCAAATCAATTCTTCATAGAGATAGAAAGAGTAATTTACAAATTCATTTGGAATAACAAAAAACCTAGGATAGCAAGAACTATTCTCAACAATAAAAGAAATTCTGTGGGAATCACCATCCCTGACCTCAAACTGTACTACAGAGCAGTAGTGATAAAAACTGCATGGTATTGGTACAGAGACAGGCAGGAAGATCAATGGAATAGAATTGAAGACCCAGAAATGAACCTGCACACCTATGGTCACTTGATCTTTGACAAGGGAGCTAAATCCATCCAGTGGAAAAAGGTCAGCATTTTCAACAAGTGGTGCTGGCTCAACTGGAGGTCAACATGTAGGAGAATGCAAATTAATCCACTCTTATCCCCCTGCACAAAGCTCAACTCCAAGTGGATAAAGGGCCTTCACATAAAGCCAGATACACTGAAACTAATAGAAGAGAAGTTGGGAAGACCCTCGAATACCTAGGCACAGGGGAAAAGTTCCTGAACAGAACACCAATGGCTTATGCTCTAAGATCAAGAATCAACAAATGGGACCTCATCAAATTGCAAAGCTTCTGTAAGGCAAAGGACACTGTCAACAAGACAAAATGGCAACCAACAGATTGGGGAAAGATCATTACCAATCCTACATCTGATAGGGGGCTAATATCGAATATATACAAAGAACTCAAGAAATTAGACGCCAAATAACAAAATAACCCCATTAAAATGGGGTACAGAGCTAAACAAAGAATTCTCAACTGAGGAAACTTGAATGGCTGAGAAGCACCTTAAGAAATGCTCAACATCCTTAGTCATCAGGGAAATGCAAATCAAAACAACACTGAGTTACCACCTCACACCGGTCAGAATGGCTAAGATCAAAAACTCAGGTGATAGTAGATGCTGGCGAGGATGTGGAGAAAGAGGAACACTCCTGCATTGTTGGTGGGGTTGCAAGCTGGTACAACCACTTTCGAAGTCAGTCTGGCAGTTCCTCAGAAAATTCGACATAGCAGTACCTGAGGACCCAGCTATACCACTCCTGGGCATATATCCAGAAAATGCCCCAACATATAACAAAGACATATGCTCCTCTATGTTCATAGCAGCCTTATTTATAATAGCCAGAAGCTGGAAAGAACCCAGATGCCCTACAACAGAGGAATGGATACAAAAAAAAAATGTGGTACATTTATACAATGGAATATTACTCAGCTGTTAAAAATAATAAATTCGAGAAATTCTTAGGTAAATGGACGGAACTAGAAAATATCATCCTGAGTGAGGTAACCCAATCACAAAAGAACACACGTGGTGTTTACTCACTGAATAAGCAGAGATTAGCCCAAAAGTTTGAAATAATATAGATTCAACTAACAGACCACATGAAGCTAATGAAGAAGGACGAACAAGTATGGATGCCTAGGTCTTTCTTAGAAGGAGTAACTAAACACCCAAGGGAACAATATGGAGACAAAGTGTGGGACAGAATCTGAAGGGGCGTTGCATGGAGACCATTCCACCTGGGTATGCATCCCATGTGCAGTCACCAAAAATAGACGCTGATATGGATGACAGGAAGGGAAAGCTGACAGCAGCCTGATAAGGCTGTCTCCTTAGGGGTCCCCCAGAGTCTGACATACCAGAGGCAGATACTCGAAGCTAACCATTAATCTGATCAAAGGTTCCCAATGGAGAAGTTAGAGAGTAAACTGAAGGAGCCTAAAGGGTTGGTGGCCCCATGAGGGGAGCAACAATACCAACCAGCCAGAGCTCTCCAGGGTCTAAACCACCAGCCTAGGAGCACATATGGAGGGACATATGACTCCAGCTGTATATGTAGTGGAGGATGGCCTTGTTGGGCATAGGGGGAAGAGGAGATCCTTGGTCCCATGAAGGCTGAACACTGAGTGGGGGTGGGAATCTGAGGGTGGGGAGGGGGAGTGGGGGGGTAGATGGGTGCACACCCTCATAGAAGCAGGAGGAGGGGGGATTACATAAGGGGTTCCTGGGTGGTGGGGGGAATGTGGTAAGAAGATAAAATTTGAAATGTAAATATTATATCCAATAAAAGAGGGGGAGAAAAAGAAAAGCTGTTAGAACCAACATCCTTAATAAAATGTCAGCCCTCTTAAAAAATTATCTTGATACTAAAATTTGTTCTGAGAATTTCATATTACATAATAATCAGCCTTGGTGTATCTACTCATCAGGCAATCTGGGCAGACCTGCTCAAACCTCTGAGGTCCTGGAATTCCATCTGAATGCAGTGAAGACACAGCATCAGAGGCCTATCATTTTACTCTTTTTCCCCACTCCTATCCTCTTCTAATATCTCCACATCCATAATCAGCTTGAAGAAGCTAATGAAGAGTCATCGCCCTATTCCCTGGGCTTGGGACTAAGTTGGTAAATGTTGGCTGTCTTTCTAGTGAAAGTATGGTTTTGTGGAGAGAGAGGATTAGCTAGGATGAATTGCATAGCCATAACCTAGTTGGTAGAAATCTGTACATTATTATCAAGATGAAGATATAATTCTTAAATGGCACCAATTTACTTTGATTACAAATTTAAAGGTTTTTCATTGTAGTGAGCTTTTTACTGATATAAAAGTGAGATGAATATTGTTACTCTCTAGGCATGTCCAGTCTAACCACATTAAGAATCAAGGCTTAAGAAGACCCAGTCCTTCTTTAACTTTTTTAACAGATTTAGATGGTTAGGCACTGTGAGTTAAGGGAACTATAGAAATTTCTGCTTGGAGTTTATTGTTAGGTGTTTTTCTATGTTTTTTAATTTAGATAGCTGAGTGGAGTTACAGGGCACAGTCCAGGATTACTTACATGGATAGTTTGGTTTTATAACGTCAGAAATCCATAGAATTGATGTGACAAACTTTCTGTATTAATG